>NC_058023.1:29849630-30149630 GCF_019176455.1 Solea senegalensis | reverse complement strand
ACGCCATCTAGAATGGCACATACCTCCTTTTATACTGGTGGAAATTTCACTAGACAGTGACGTGGTGGTGGCTTTTATGACATAATTAAGCACAGAAGACCATAACTGTGCTTAAATTACAGATAAAGTGGATTCTCATCATCGTGATGCAGATTTGAACCCATTCCTAACCCGACTTTTTGTTTGCATGTAGGAAATCGTACATCTTCTACTTCTATTCATGGAAGGGAATATGTGTCGTGTTGATGTTTTTGACCCGTGTTTCCCGTGTGTTTCCTTCTCGCACTTAACACCCAGTGAAGGAAACACTTTGATAACCTCTTGTTTCCTTCCAGGAAGGCAGAAACAGGCCACAAACAGCCTGCTGCCGCCGCCTCCTTTTCCTATAAAACCATTGAAATCAGTCGTATTCTTGTCACAATATTTGTTTGCACATAAACATAAACTTCAAAGAAGATTCTAAATCTGTTTTGACAAAATATGCCTGTATTTCTTTGTTTTACTGTACTTTATAATAAATGTTCCATTACCCTATGCCATGTGATCAACTGCTGTTACGTTTCCTGCGTCAACACTGACCTCTGCTGGAGAGTTTCCTTCAGTACAGTCACTATTATTGCCTAATAGTTTGACATTATGTCATCAGTGATTTTCCTGTTGCTATGAATGTTGTCGGATTTTACTCTAAGCACAGATAAAACCTCAAGCTGCAGACGTAATTATGAATGGAAAAAAGTCCTATTTTCATATTGATTTAAGCTGATAAATCAGTGCAGTTTTTAAAAACACACTCAGGAGCCTCATCTGAAAGAAGCTCTTTGGGAAATAATTTACTATCTATGTGTACTTGTGCTGTAAAGTTTAACGTTTCAAATATGCAAATGACAGACATCAGGCTTAACCACTAAACCTTCCTCAGAAATGAGGTAGTGCCTCATTAAGACCAGATTTTGGTCTTAGTTTTACGAGGTCAGTGTTTACACTCACACGTGCTTCTTTCCTTCGTTGTTACTTTGGCTTCAAGTTGAATTCAAGACCTTTTTAAAAGCCACTTGGGAGTGAAATTTAAGGCCAATTTGACGATGAAACAAAAACAACAAAGCTGCCCAAAGCACAGGAGTCAGGTACAACTTTGCTCAAGTGTTTATTTCAACATAAAACGTTAAAAAAATCTACTTCCTGTTGTTGGTATCGTGACATCCTGGCCAAATTCAGTAAATTATCTTTTTTTTTAAATAACTGCTTCTAATTATTATTAAGATTTTCAGATTTAAGACATTTTAATACTAATTAAGGCCTTGTTTTTAGATTTATGACTTCAATAACTCACACAAACACAGTCATACAAAGAACTCGTCAAGTGCACGTGGCAAAGCAATATTTGTTTTTTTTTATTACAGTACTACACATGTGCTGGCTACATTTATTTTTGTTATTGTATTTGTGTGAATACATTTACACTGGGTGCAAAGAGAACCTGTTCCCCAAAGGAGGACGTCAGCAAGGTGGTGATGACGCCACAGCGAGATGACACGAACGCTAACGTGACACTCGTCGGACGCGACCTCGTTCCATCGCGGTCGCTGACAAGAATTGTGTCGAAAAAGAAGAAGAAGAAGAATGAGGAGGAGAAGAAGAATATATTACTCAAGGAATCAAATCGTGCATGACATCACAACTTTATGTCATTGTGACACAAATACAAAACCTTTCATGGAAAGGGGGGAAAGTGCACTGATGCATGATGGTTTAAAAACAAACAACAACACAGAGGTAGAAGTGTTTGAAATTAAAAAAAAAAATAAAAAATCCATGCCACGTAATACACCGTACTAGGTAACCACAGACGTCGATGGCGCACCACAGTGTTGAATGAGTGACGTGTTGTCATATACGTGAGCCGCGGCGCGTGAAGAAGCTCGTGCGTGGCACTGTGGTCGGGAATGGGAACGGCCGTGGCCGATAGCGGGACGTCGCCGGCAGCCAGCGGGGCTGCAAAGTGCCACCGTGTGAGTCTTAAACGACAGATATTGAACACACAAGCACAGACTCTGCGTTTAAATAAAAAAAGAAAAAAAGAAGAAGCCCTACAAACTCAATTAGTATTTCCTTCTTTTAGAACCACAAGGCCCGGTCTTACAGAGACGGTACAGTAAAAAAGAAACTGTACAAAAAAGTCTTCATTGTCGTTGTGATTATTATTTTCTTTTCCAGTTTTCCCCCAAAGGCACTTTAGATGACTCACGCTCCAGTTAGCTACTGGATCCGACCGAAAGACGCAGACACTGAACCGCTTCTCTTTCCACGTAATCCCGCCGTCCCCCGACTCTGTATCCTTAACGTTTCCATGAGCGAGATCCAGCCTCTGTGGAAAAAAAGGAACACACACACACACACGCGCGCACGTGCGTGCTCGTCCGTTGTCAATAGAACTCAATCAGATACTCGGGGTAAATCTGGTTGCTGTCGAAAATGACGTAAATCTTTGGATTGGCCATGTCGTCCACGCAGCTGTCGTAGAAGTTGGTGAAGCTGGCGTCCTTGGAGGGCGGTCGGCAGTACAGGGGATGGCCGACCGTGTACTCCCCGACGAGCACTCTGGCCAGGAACATGGTCTTGTATGGCGGCTCGCTGGCAAATATTGGCGGCGCGAGGCCGTGCCTCTGCAGCGTGGTGTTGTGCTTCCCCGTGGTGTGACAGAATTTACTGGAGTATTTGGCATCCCGTGCAAAGTAGCTCCCTGGAGGCGGGGAAAAGATGTGAGGGGAAAATGTTAGAACCCCCCAAAAAAACAGTGCTAAGAATTGAAAACAGAGGTTTTTTGGTGTTTTTATACCTTTGCCATAGACATCGCCATGGCTTCCTGTCAGCCTCCAGTCAAAGTTAAATGTGCATATCGCCTGTATGTTGCTGTGTCCTGTGCCGTGAAACAGCATCCGCTCCTCAATATCCAACGTGCGCTTGACTTTTCGCAACTGTGTTTTCTTCCTTAGGGGAGAGAACCGAGTAATGCACAACACACAGAGCACTGATCATCAACTTGTCGCTGTAAGACGGTATTTTCAAGCCAGCACAGTTAATTCAAGTATTGAGAAACAATTGTTTGTTTTAAGAGAATTACGTCACACCACTGTGGACACTGTTCAGTACTTTTTCCAACGACAGTTATCTACCTGCAGAAGAACTCCCACAAGTCCATGTTCTGAATCCTCTGGATGGATTTGATCGGATGGTTCATCGTCCTCTCGTACAGCCGGGCCACTTCTTTGAACTCGTACGTGTCTCTGCCAAGATGGATGAGCTGCCAACAACACAGTCGGACAAAACCCCGTTAAAAACTGCAGTCAGACCTGACTGAGGGAGCGCTTTGTGCGTATACATCAGCAGCGCAGGGACAAGACTGCTGAACGGCCGGGTTTGGTTGGAGCGCTTCTTAATGTCAGTCAGTCAAAATCCAACCCGTTTGCAGCCTTCTCACGTTACTAGTGCAGCACTGCCGCTGCCTCAGTCTGTCTTGACATAAAAATTAATCACTTCCTGTGTGCACGTCCTGGAATGCCAAGATCTAAACACTAGTGCTGGTAACCCAATCCCTGGCTACGCTCAACTTATTAGCTCTTAGTTATGTTAAGTGCTTTTGAATTCTTTGAGTTGGTGCCATGTGATTGCCTAATTCAGCTGACCGGGGGGGTTCATATGCTACTTTCTTATCTAACTGATCGTTAGTGTAGTTATTCTGTGTGTTCATACGTGACTGTGTAACGTTACCTGATAGGGTTCATCTGTGTTGATTCTCTCCCAGTGACAGGGAACAGGCAAGGCAAGATTATCACAGATAAACCTGACAAAAGAAAAAAGAGATTATTACAACAACACAAGAGTGGGTCAGTATCTTTGCATCAGTGTCATTCTATGAGATGGTTCTCTGATGGAGTTTGTTGGAAAATGACTCTGCGGGTCAGCAGCGGGGCAGCTCTCTGTCTGAGGATTCCTGAGGTTGGAGGATGTTTGGACCCTGACCTTTCAGGTCATGTCAAGGGGTTTACTGCCAACCACCTCCTCCCGCTCCCATTCCACCTTATTCCTATGGCCCATGATTCCTTGCATGAATGCTGTTGCAGAAGCGGCATTTTGTGACATATAATACGTGGGAACATTAAGGGGATTATATGATCATTCACTGCCTTTTTTTATTCAGATTTAACAGTGAGAAGTGTCAATTTAACACCAGTTCTGATTAGGACCAGATATGACTTGAATTTTACCGTTATTTTAACGTTGCAAATCTGCTTTACTGTGTCTAAATGTCACATTAGAAGAATGCAACCACGACTGTATTCCCCGAATTATAACTCTGTCGCTACAGATGTGAAAAGGCTCGAGACGCATCAGCGTTTACTGACAAACTGCAGGACGCTCTATCTTTGTAAGAACAGCGCGATCCTGAAGCCGCGTAACGTTTCTCGGACGTTCCATCCATAATCATCCAGGAATAAGGTGAATAAGTTTTCTCTTAAACATCTCCTAGATGAAGAGGTGAGGTGAATATGAAAAGTTCTCTGCAACCACCAACTCTTACCTGAAGCCAGTTGCAGAGTGGAGGGAGCGTTTAATTGGCCGCTGCTTCCCTGTTGTGACATTGATCTGCCGCATAACTGGCGAGGAATTTAATTAGGGTTAGAGCTACAGAACCTCATATTCATGTACAACCAATATTCTATTCTATAACTTTTCCTTGAAGCAGGATATTGTCCATCTCAGTAAAGTGGCTCAAGCTCTACTTTGATTGTGCAGAGTCATGCAAAAAAGGTAAAAAACAAGATGCTCGCTCATCAACACACCTGCAAAGTCCAGTCTGTACGTGTACTTGGCCGTGTGGAATTCCATCACACCACGTTGGTTTCTGTTGTAGCACTGCTCAATCTGAGCACTGGTCACAGAGCAGGCAGCACTGGGATCAATCTGGCGAGGAAATGACAGAATAACAATGAATTTGATTGGTCACAATAACTCCAAGCAATTATCAACCACTTTGATGGTCAGTTTACATGAACGCACACACACTCACAGTGATAATTTATATTGTGCTATAAATAATCAACATCAGGGTTTTCATAAAAGTCACAGTTTCACACACAAGTGAGGTCCAGGTGGAGCAGTTTTCATTTAGACTCTCCCATGTACCCTGTCCCATAAGGTGTTACCATATTCACATTAATATTAATAACATTAAAAACCATAAATGCACAATCACATAAGGAACTGTCTCTACGGGAAAAGGAAATTAGGGAAGCTGGTAAGTGAGGATTAGATTTGTTCTGGTTTAGATTTTTAATAAGGTTTCACTTGTCTGTCTTGTTTATTTCTGTTTGCAAAACTTCAAATAGACAAGAAAGACATCAATATTTCACGTGACTTGAAAATCTCACCAGCAGACAGTGCTTGTGATCTATTTCTAAGTCTGCCTACGGGGAGCTGCATCTTTCCTCATGACTTATTCATTCATTCATTCATTCATTCATTCATTATTTTTTTACTAAAAAAAAACCCATGTATCCTAGTCATGATATGTAAGTGCAGGCTGCACCTGTTTAAGAATTTAGAACACTGTTCAAAGTTACGACTGAAAACAATCAAGACAAACAAAAATAAAAGTGAAATAAAGTTGTCATGTCCTGTGAACTACCTCAAACATGTGCCACACGCCACACTCAGCCAAATAGAACCAGCACCAGTTGGGCTCTGAGGTGTCCATCTCCTCCATCATCTCAGTGGACTCCTCCTCTGACGACCTGATGGCTAACATAGCTAAATCTGAAATTAGTAAGTGCACACACGCAGACACTGTTAGATCGTACACTTGTATGGCGTGGAGGGGCTGGCAAGAATAACGTCTTCATCGGACAAACGTAACGTTTGTAACATTGTGGCGTTTAGTTAAATCTGACGTCTGTTGGGGACATTGTCATCCTGTAAACACGTTCATAACAAAAACACAGGACGTATGGAGCTAGCTCTCATTAGCAGCTGCCGCAGTCGTCGCGTTTAGAACTCTACAGGTGTCTTACCGGCATTCACCTCTGCCTCGAGCTGGCTCCCGGCTCTTATCGGGATAAAAAGCATTCAAGTATTTTTTAATAAAACCACCAGAAAAGCCACAACTCTGGCCGAGAATGGATGACTAAGGCTGCCTATCATTTTCCTCTTCCTGTGCGTTGTTTACCTTTACTTCCTGGAATGTCATGCAATGGACGTCAGTGCGTCCCTCTGACGTAGCCACGCCCCCCTCTATGAAAATAAAGAGTTGCCACCGTTGCTTTCTTAAAATCACTTTTCTTGTTGTTTATTTGCGGTTTGTGTTACTGTTGTGCTTATAAAATGTGTGTGTGATGCTTATCGTAAGGTGGCAGCGGAGTACCAAACACTACAACATTAAGAAAACGCTAATATTTAAGAAAATGTAACAAAAAATGACACTAAAGATTGAGAAAGCAAGCTAATGTGCTGTGTTTTGCTAATGTTTTTGCATTTTCTTAATGTATTACTATTTTGTAATGTTTGTGTGTTTTGTAATCTTTTAGTGTTGTCTTAATGTTTTAGTGTTTTCTTAATACTGTAGTGTTTTCTCCTTAATGTTTTAGCATTTTATCTGTAATGTTTTACTGTTTGTTTAGTTTGCCAAACTAGATGATCCACAGTCTATTACACTTCACAAGCGAGACAGGCTACGTTTATGATATGCTTAAACTTCTTAAGTTGAGCCACTTGAGCAATTTTAACTGATAAAGAAAAATAATACAAAAAAAAACAATAGTGTGGTGTGTAGGAAGAAATACATTTTTATCTTTTTTAGATGCATTTATAAATCTAAATAGTTTTTATCATGTTATTTCGTTTTATTTTGTGGTTGAAGATTGCACATTTGGTGCAAATTTGTTCCAATGTTTCAAACTGGTTTACTGGTTTGCAGCAAATGTTTTTTTCAATTTACGTTCAGTATCACCACATATATTAAAATAAAAATAAAATAATTTTACTACCCACGAATTTAATTTAAAAAACCAAACAACTAAGATTGACACTGGTTTAGAGTATACAACACAGCTATTAGCTATTACATTTGCATCAATAATAGTCAAGCACAGGGTATTTCTGGGTGGTGGGAGGGGGCCTCTGCTATTACATCACAAGATTGACTTTACCTGATTACTTTCTTATTGACTTTCTTATGACTTTCTTATTTATATTATAATTCAGTGGAGGAGGACAACACTAAGTGTCTATGTAAAGAAAATGTGTTGATGGACAGGAAATGGGGGGGGTTTCCTGTAGTGAAGGTATATGCAGCATATGTGTGGGACATTGAGGACACTCCCCCCCTCTTCGGGGTTTCGCTGCGTTTTCAAAACTTCCCTTTATTAAAGAATTTCGTCGCAGGCGGACGCTGCAAACTCGCGGGTGAGTATATTTGGCTCATTGTTTTGTTTTGTTTTTTGCATATGAAATTCGGAAACTAATGAAAGACGTAGTGACCTTTTTAGAGACATTGTTGCAGCGCTTCGACTGCAAAAATGTTACGTTTTTCTGTAACGAGTTGTCAGTAACGGTTTCAGACACAGGTTTGTGTTTCTTCTCCATGTGCAGCACAACAGACCCCCCAAAAAAAACAACATGACTCCGGAGGGAACAGCCACAGGAGCTTCTGCTCGAAGTATGGGGCTAGAGAAAGGAAGAAGTGAAGATGGGGCTCACCCAAGAGGGAAGTGGGGCAACAAAATGGCGTTTATGTTCTGCGCTATCGGGGTCATGGTTGGTCCTGGATGTATTTCGCGTTTCCCCTTTCATCTCTCTGTCCATGGAGGAGGTGAGTGGCAGGTTTGGGACATTTTTGAGACATAACTGAGTTTTCTAAGGTTGCAGAAAAATGAGTGTACATGTGTACATAGTATACTCATGATAATTAAGCATGTTTGTGTACTTGTCATGTTTGTTGACTGGGTTCTGCTTTGTTTACCTGCAGTGGGGAAAACAACAATTACTCGATTGCGGAATGAATCGTCAACTATTTTGCTTATCGATTAATCAGTTTGAAGCTTTTCTCATTATTAAAACAAGATTTCTGACTGTTTCAGCTTCTTAAATGTGAATATATTCTTCATTTCTTTGCTGTAACAAAGAAATCATTCGAGAACATCATTGTTTCCAGATTTGACAAACACTGATCAACATTTTTTAACGTTTTCTGACATTTTATCGACCAACCGTTACTCGATTAATCGTTAGTTGCAGCTCTTGCTTATTTTATGCCTTTGAATCTGCAAATGTGTATGAAATGTGACTTGCCCTGTCCGCCTAAAATGTGACATGTCGTCATCTTTGTCTCATTCCAGTTGTTTTCCTCATCCCTTACTGCTTCATGCTCTACTTCTGTGGCTTCCCCTTGTTCTTCATGGAGCTAGCACTGGGCCAGTACACCAGCGAGGGTGCAGTTACAGCCTGGAGGAAGATTTGCCCCATGTTTGAGGGTAAAAAAAACCCCAAAACAAAGGCCCAGACACATTCTTGTAGGATTACACACATTAGTCCATTGATGACACAGGAAGTGCATGTTTTTCATCCCCTGCACATTATAGAAACCCAGTTTTCATACATTAGAAATGTGTAGAGCCTTTTCCTGCGAAATGTTTAGGAGCCAGTCTTTATATTTGATGATCCTCAACAGTAGCTGTTTTGTGCAAGTTCCAAATGGGCAGTGTTGCTCGGGGCATTAGAGGCATTTTAAACAATGCTGAGCGACGGAGGGAGACACATTCTTGACTGTGGTCATCACTACTGGTGGTTTATTCTTTACATCAAACGCTTGTTACATTTAAGTTAACCAAAAGGTCCTTGTGTGTACATCAGTTTCCATGCACAGTTAAGTCAAGCTGCGGTTGTAGCTCAGCTGGACTACTACACTCACATTAATCCCATTTAACAAGCACTAGCGGGGAATCCATTTATTGAATGAAGTGCGTCCACCCCCCTGCTCAGCGAGTTGGAGAATGCAGAAATTTAGAACGTAGCTAGTTGTTAGCATGTTGCGCTCCCACTCCAAGTCTTCCTACACTTGTTGACTTTTCGCCTCGCCTCGGTTATTTTGCAATTTCACTGCCGATAATACCTGGTAGTTTTTTTTATTACCTGCTCGGCGAGGTTCCACACGAGCTGAGGCGGTACCACGCGTGATGTCGCAAGCCTTCTCGGTCACAGCATTAGGCGTTAGCAAGACCTCCGACACAAGAATCAAGCCGAACAGTGCCGAACTGTAGATCAGTTAAAAAGACTTAACAATCCTAAAAATGTGGGTTAATCTCCAACAATTAGTAAAGGAAATGTCTAAAATCTCAATATTTAACAGAGGAGTCTGGTGCATTTAGCGACAGCACTGCTGAAAGCCTGCAAACACAAACCCTGCCGCTGTATTTCAGTCCAGTGTCTGTGTCAGACAGTGTCAGACAGAAGAACCGAACAAATCTTTATAATGATTCAGTTACACTGAAAACAGCTGCTTTAAAAGTCACCAGTCACTCGTTTGTGTGTGTGTGTAAAACCAAGTCATGACAGTTTCATGCAGCCGTGCAGTGATGACTCCGCCCACGTTGAGGAGGAACTATATCGTAATGGAAAACACAACCTAAACCGTGCCGAGGCGAGGCAAGGTCGAGCTGGGACCATAGGTGGAAAAGGGGTTAATGTACAGGCCTAGAATTTCATCCATAATTCACTCATTCACAGGAAACTTTTATCAACTAACTGTACAAAACTCTCTTTTGTCCCGCAGGGGTTGGAGTTGCGTGTCAAGTGTACGTGTTTTACATTATCACCTCGTTCATTGTGATAATTGCCTGGGTAAACATCTACTTCATATACTCCTTCATGAGTCCCCTGGCCTGGTCCACGTGTGACAACTGGTGGAACTCTGGTAAGACGTGTTTACACACTTGTGCCATTTCACTTGCAGCATGAAATCTTATGTACACACACACACACACTTCCACACTTTCCTTTTCCATGCATTTGTACAGCTTAACCAAATTATTAACCCTAACCATAACCATAAACATATCCAGTTAATGCCTAACCCGAACCTAACCACAAATCTTAAACAGTGCCTCAGAAATGAGGTCCTGCTTTATTAGGACCAGGTTTTGGTCTCCATGAGGACTACTGGTCCTGACAAGGTCAGTGTTTATGCCAGAAAAAGGTCCTAAAGAGGTAATACATGTTTAAGTACACACACACACATTCCTCTATAAAAGCCAGTGAGAACGAACTACCATAATAATCATGTACTACGTGTTGTTCTTGGCTTTGATAGTCTGAATTTATACATTCCCATTGAATTGCATACATACTTATATGTATATATGTGTATATATATATATATATATATATATATAGAGAGAGAGAGAGAAGTCTCTGTATGTCTGATACATAACTGCAGAATTGAATCAAAACTGTATACATTTTGCAACGTGGAGACGACTGACATTCCAAAGTAAAAGGTCCAAAGTTTTGACAACTGATGTCCTCACCGTGCACCTCTCTTTTTGAAACCTTGTAGAAGAGTGTAAGATTCCCACGCCTGACTGGTCATTCATAAATCACAACATCTCAGCGGGCGACTACGATCCCTATTACAAGTAAGTTGCATGTTTAGAGAATGATCTGAAGAATGATAACACTTTCTGACTTTGTAACACATACTGAAGTCATAGCTGGAAATGAGTGTTTGTGTGATTCAAGAAACATAAGGTGTATTATTTACTTTACTTTATCCTGTCTGTGTTTAATTTTTCTTTTTTTCTTTTTTTTACAGCATCTCCGTAGACTCTTCATGGCCCACGTCACCGGACAACGAGTTCTGGAAGTGAGAAAATCACACACACACTAGCACTTTCTTTCTCGTCATATAAAAAAAACCAAACTGTAATAACGTCACCTTTTTACCAGCAAACTGTTTTCTTTGGGTTTGAAATTCCTCAGCAGTCCCTCGTTATGATTTCCAGATACCCCGCACACACACACACTTATTCAGCTTCCTGTTATGATACACTGTTGTTTGCCTTCCATCTCCCCAATTGTTTTTAAACATAGCTGCTGGTCTTCACATGACAATCTTGTGATTTATCAGAGACTGGGAAATCGTTCACTTTGACGAGAACAATGTGTTCTTGTCTCCCTGAACGCACCATTATAACATCCATGTAAATGTATTGCTGCTTGGGACTTGCCGGTTCAAAATATAGAATGTTTCTTCTGTTTCGTCTCGTTACTACTGTGGGATGAAGCTCATTTAAAAAAAAAACAAAAACAAAAACATGTCACTGTGCACATGTGTGACGGTGTGTGTCATCTCACCCTCACAGACTCCGTGTGATAAGACAGTCACCTGACTTTTCCCTGGGTATGGTTCACTGGGACATGGCTCTGTGTCTCCTGGCTGCCTGGGTTATATGTTACTTCTGTGTATTTAAAGGGATCAAATACACAGGAATGGTGAGCAACACTTTAACATAAACATAGGTCATTAAAGCACTCGCCTCGCCTCTACGCGGTTTGGTCGGTTTTCCATGACAATATAGTTCCTCCTCAACGTGGGCGGAGTCACACACCGACGAGTAAAGCAGTTTTTTTTCTGTGTAACTGAATCATTAGAACCAGTTAATTAAAAAGATTTGTTCAGTACTTGTGATGCGGCTCGCCGTCACTAAATACACCAGACTCCACTGTTAAATGATGAGATTTTAGACATTTCTGTGCTAAATGTTGGAGATGACTCTTCCTGTGACAACGTCATGCATAGCTAAAAAAAAGTACCAGGTACTACCGCTACTGGAAACACAAAATAACTGTGCCGAGGCGAGGCGTGCCGCTCTAGTGGACCTAGCACTAGGCTTGATGTTTTTGGGTTTGTTCATCTGTCCGTCCCATTGTTTGCATAAGAATTATCGCAAGAACGTGTTCAAGTTTAGTTAAAATGATCACTTGGGATTGCTAATGAACTGAGTAGAAAAGTAAATATCACTTTATGAATGTGGTATTATTGAATGTGGTTTGGGCAGGAACCTGATGGTGTAGACCAAAAATGGAGAGAAAAGAATAAGAATATTGGGTTCTTGTTAGTCACATTGTGTTCTCTTGTGTGTTTGTAGGTGGTCTACTTAACAGCTACCCTCCCCTACCTGATACTGGTGATCATCTTCTTCCGTGTTGTGACACTCCCTGGAGCTTTTAGCGGCCTGCAACATTACTTCTATCCCGATTTTAAAGTGCTTGCTGACATAAATGTAAGATCATGACACTCACAGCTCAACAATGTCATTATGTACATATGTCGTGATCTGAAATTCATTATGTGGCATTTACAACCACTGCTGATGACCGAATCCTATTAACATAGAAAAATGACCAATCCACTACATCATAGTCCAAGAGTAGGTTGCGCTGTTCACTCAAAATGATGAGGTTATTTAAAAACTGAATGAGTGAATTCTGGACTGGTTGGAATGTTGTTGCACAAAAACAGATTAAAGGGGGGAAGGGGGGGTGTCTTTAAGGGGCTTTCTCCCACTGAAATAGAGCATTGACCCTCCTCCCCCGGCTTCTGTCTCATTTCTTTATGACACAGCAACTCTCAGTTCCAGGGGTCAAATAGTTTTACTGGAATTTGAGGCCTCAGAGCGTGTCTTTGGTTGGGGGGTAGGGTAAGAAAGGTAGAGCTTTCTTGTTCCCATGGAGCTAAAACTGCACATTTCTTGGGCTGAATATTCAGATTGTGATCTGAATATTTAAATTTGCCTTTGTAATCATCAACAAATCGTGTCTGGCATAAACTGACAAATTGTCACTCTCTATCAACGACGCTGTAATCAAAAATAAGTCAGGTATTAGTAAATCATTAACCCTTAGTGCTCACGCAGCACAGATCTGCGCCGCAGGTGCACCCATGTTAAATTGCAATGGGAATAATACACAACTCTTTATATGGACAAGTTATGATTCATGTAGCAATAATTGTGCAGAATTAACACAAATAGAGCATTTTTCTTTTCTTTTTGTTCATAAAAACAGGGCGAGTGAACATTGAACCGGGACGTATTTCCAAATTTCACAAATTCAATGCCGATTTTAAACATTTTGAGTACTTTTTACTCTGGTGTGTTTTATATAGATTAATAGATTGTGCTGAAAAATAGAATACAACACACTCTGTGTTGCACATTCTTATACCCTCTGTATTCCATTTAAACATAGTCATGGAAGGAAAAGCAGTCAAAATGCTCTGTGTTCTAAGGGTTAAACAGTAAATTGTGGATTTTTTTATGTAAATAGTCGGTCCATACTAAAATGATAAAAAACTGGACTTGTTTATTTAGACTATCCAACAATGATTCAAACTTCAAACGCACCAGTCCATTTTAATTGCTGTCCACCATTGCAAAATGAAACGATAACCTAAACAGATTTCTGGCATCTGGTGAAAATATCTGGTGAAAAGTGCCATTATACGCAAAAAAGTAAAAAATGAAGGAGTGTCTGTACTGTGAACCGGACAGTACTGGTCCACTTCCAGCACTGTCAGAGGTGAAACCTGTTCATAATCTGTCAATATGCAATACACACAGCTTGTGTGGGAATTCTATTCTGTAAACATTGCAGTAAACCCCAGGCCAAACTTACTGGAAGTTATGTAAAAGGCAGGAGAATGCAGCTATGAGTCAAGAGAGCAGAGTTACGCAATGCCAGACGCTCTCAAAAATACTTGAAAGACATCAAATCTGTTCCTTATGAGTCTCGCTGTTGTGGGATACATCTGTGAACGGCTCCATGTGTCTTGTTTGAATGGTATGACAGCGTGTGTGCGTGCGAACAAAATCAGTGCATTTAAGGGGAGGATGCAACAGTTTCCTCTTTGTCCACATTTACCACACACTTAGGGGCTTTCATTTCTGCCCCGAGGCTGTGAAGTAGTCTGACCCGTCATGTGGCCACAGCAGACAGAGCGGTCATCAGCGCTGCTCTAACGTTAGCCAGATGTTGTCGAGACGGACCCTGAACGAACACGGGTGCACAAAAACGGCAAACGCACACAAACGCAGAACATGTGTCGTCGTTAATTCAGGTTCTTGTTCATTTGCTGTGTGTCATTGTTTATTAATAGTGTTATTTTTTGTTTGCCTTGCCTGAAGGTCTGGGTTAGCGCACTAACACTTGTGATGTACACCGTCGCTGTGAGTCACGGAGTAATGATTGCTTTGGGAAGCTACAACAAATACAACAACGACTGCTACAGGTCGGTGTCCTCACTCCCCAACACAACGGCAATTCTCTCATTGTGTGTCGGCCACCGCGATTTAAAAACACAAGGTTGTGTGTTTTTGTTTTTTTTTTTGTCTGTTGCAGGGACTCCTACACGCTGTTCGGTGTGACCATCGCTACCAATGTGGCTTTCGCTGTTGTTGTGAGTTCACTGATGGGATTCCTGGCTGAGTTCAGGCAAATGTCGGTCCATGACGTTGTTTCTGGTGGTGAGTTCACACGACTTTTCCAAGAAGTGTATTTACAGTGTGTCGTAGACTGTTGGAAAATGTCCATTACCTCCCTCGTCCACATGATGGCATCTTAAGTTAAGATACAACTACAGTGGGTTTCACCTTATTGATACCATTCATTCATTCATTCATTCATTCATTGTCTGTATCCTGGACAGGTCGCCAGTGAACAACAATTCACACCTACCTTAAATCTCATCATTATAATTATTATAATGTAATAATAATAATAATAATAATGATAATGGTCTTTAACCCTGTTTTGGAGAGCATGCTGTAATTGCTTACTAATTAAAGGTGTGACATAAATGCACTCCGGTGACCATGAATGACTCTGACGTGGAGTTAGTCCCAAGATTCCTGAACCTAAAAACTTCACAGACATTTATATACTGTGTATTTATAAATTACAGCATCTGAAGACTGTGAGTACCTGGTAACGTCGATTGATGTATTTACAGGTACTTCACAAATCTTCCTGGCCATTCCCGACGCTCTGGCGCACTTACCCGGTGCACGTTTTTGGGCTGTGCTCTTCTTTCTCATGATGTTCTTGCTGAGCATCGACACACAGGTAGGCGCTGCACAGAACAACTGTCACAGGTGAAAGATTGTTCTTTCACCACAGTCTACATGAGTAGGTCAGGTTACATCTTGAATTTACAGATGTCTCCCAGCAGCATGGAGGAAAATTGCAATTGCAATTGCAAAGAAATGAAACATCTGAGTTTTTGTGGACAGTAATACAGGACTTTAAAATACTCAAAATAGTAGTTACAAAATACAAAAACACTTGTTAGAAAATAGCTAACTGTCGTGTGTGTGTGTGTGTGTGTGTGTGTGTGTGTTCACAGTTTTTGTTTATGGAGGGTTTGGTCACAGCTGTCACAGACATGTTCCCTCATCGCCTGCGTGGAAGCAGAGAGAAGCTCACCCTGGTCATAGTTGTCGTTTGCTTTCTGCTTGGGCTGCCATTTATCGCTGAGGTAAAGGAGGAGGAACAGGACACAAACACCGTAAACATCAATGCACGCACGATGGATATATGCAAAAAACACCCAGCTTTATTTTTTCCACCAAGCCGGGGTCATACTCTCTGAGTCTGCATAGGTCTAGAGGTCAGCTACAGTCCGCACGCCGTTCATTTTTCTCTTCTGCTCTTTTCTTTCAGGGAGGGTTGTTACTCTTTTACCTGGTTGACCATTTCGCTATGAATGTAACCTGTTATTTCTTCATTGCTTGTTTCGAGACTGTTATCATCGGCTGGGTTTATGGTAAGTCAAGCGATTCACTAACTTCCCATTATTTCTCTGTTTGATTTGTCATAAGATTAAAAATGAACCTCTTTGGGTAAGTCAGGGTACTGGTACCTTTAAGCAAGTACTCTATCAGGTTCAGTATTTGGGTTTTTCCTGTACTGCGTCTTCCCTCCCATATTTTCATCTAAATTTGCCTGTAGGTTAGATTGTGAGTGTCAATGGTTGTTTGACCAACTCAGGTTGATCGTGTCCCTTCATGATAGTGTTGTCCTTCAAAACAACACTATCATGTTGTTTTGAAGGAGGGTAGGGAAGGGTCTCAACTTCCCTACCCTCCTTCAAAACAGGGAAGGGAAGGGTCTCAACTTGATTGAGACTCCCCTCTATAGAGACGAGCTGATGCGTGTAGTTTATTCTGGACCAGGCCTAGTTCATATTGGACGTATTGCGCATGCGACGCCGTTGCCTTCCGCCAAACAAGCAAAGAGAGGAAGTGAGGATAGCTTTCATTTAATATCCCATTCTTCTTTCTGCTATCATTATCAAGGTATTGCCAGCTAAATAACAGTGTGGATAAGAGATCTCGTAGATTACATATTATATTTCTCGTGTAAATGCATGAATCTTTAGAAACATCCTGGCCATGGCTACACAATTATTTCTTTGACTCTAATTATGATGCGGAACATTTTTAGGTGAGTTGTTCTCTCTCTCTCTCTCCGAGACGAACCTCTTCAACCAAATTTAAAGAGGCTGTTTGCTGACATCCGTTGCAAATATGCACTTAGTTTTCATGATTGAGTACAGCATCATTTATCAAGCTTGCTTCTGCTTTCTAAAAAAAAATAGGTGCTTGGATAACTTGGAATTACTGCATAAATCAAGCTGCGTACGGTGTGTTACCATCCAGGTCACATACTGTATCTATCTCACTAGAGTTTCAAATATCTCCCTTTGGTCCTTCTCCACTTTCTGTCGTCAACAGCTGAAGGTGGACAGCTTCATCTTTATCTCACATTTCAATCATCTATCTCAGCTCATCATCATTGAAAGTCGCTTTGGATAAAAGCGTCTGCTAAATGACATGTAATAATGAGACTACCAAGAATGTATAGCAGTGTAACACTGACAGACACTCGACCACAGCTAGACCTTCATATGTTGTTTAAAATACACAATGAACTTATGTTTCAGCTATGTTATGTTACTGTCTGAAAGACAGGTGTGGCGATGTGTGAACGAGGCATTGAAGTCCCTGCTTCAGCCAGTAGGGGCACTGCTGAGGAGGGTCTGTATCTTTCATACACATGCAGGTTCCCCTTTTGGCAAAAATTAAAAATATAAATCTCAGACATTGTTTTAGCATGATTTAAAGCATGACCAACAAGGGACCTGAAAAATGTCCCCTGTTGGCATGGAGGTCCCCTGTTGATGAATGTGTTTCGACGTCAAGGTCCACTGTTGGATACGTTGATAAGTACACAGACACACACACACAAATACCGTTGTAGATCACCCAAGCACTACCATCTGCGATGTAAAGCAGTATTTTGATGCTTTATCCTCCACATGAGGGCGGTTGTTATGATGAGGTCACTAACCACTACTACTACTGTGTCATTCTGGAAAATTTTTTTATAGGAAATACTTTATCTCACTGTCCTTGTGATACGCTGTAATTGACCATTAGTAAGCGCATTGTAAACTTTGATTGGAAGTATGAAGGCGTTAACATCTATGTTCCCTTGTTCCCACCTCTCACCAGGAGCAGACCGCTTCCTGGACAACATAGAGGATATGATCGGGTATCGGCCGTACCCTGTGATTAAGTACTGCTGGTTGTTCGTCACGCCGCTCATCTGCGGGGTGAGTCTTCGCGTCTCTCTTGCTCGACTCATTACAGATTTATTATTTCAGGACTAAGTTTCAGTGTAAGAATTAGTGACATTTAATGGCTAGACTGCAGACTCCCTTTTATTTATTTGTATTTATCACACATCTAGGGCAGCGGCAGACACAGTGGAAAATGCTTCTTGCTCTTTCATTTTGTATTTAAAAACTTTTAAGTAGGATTCATTTACTAACCTGTAAAACGTTTGTGTGTGTGTGGGACATTTGCTCGTCTCTAGATTGCTTTTCGGTATAACGAGATCTTCCCGGCCTCTTTCTGGTTTGAGGATTATCAACCCTCTCTGTCGTATTACATTTTTGGTGCCATTCTCCTGGTCGCTCCGCTGATCTGCATCCCGGTGTACATTCTGCTCACACTGTATAGGGTGAGTGAACTATTAGCTTCCATTTGATCCTTTTTAAATATAATGAGTTAAAAAAAAAACACATTTAAGATCACATTTCCCCCCCCCCAGAATGGCAACAACATGGCGACACCGTCCAGCAACTTGCGTCAGGCCCGGCCTCACAAGCCACTGCTGTCGCTGTGTAAGCGCGTCATCTTCAGCGCGCCGCCGACCAGGACTGTGGACGAAGGGAACGAGAAGATAATGATGGGGGAACCCAGCGGAGTTTGAAGGTTTTTTCAATGACACTCCACACCATGTAAACAATGGCAATAATGAATTGTACCAATCTGTGATGACTATACACATCATTTGAATGACTTGTGAAGTTTCTTTACAAATGTTTAAGTCAGGGAGGGCTTTGTTGTTGTTGTTGTTGTTGTTGTTGTTGCTTTTCCATCTATTAACCTGTGTACGATTTGTGTAATGAATGTGGACATAGCTTCAACAGCCCATGATGCCAATTTTGTGAAATAGGTCGTCATTAAAATGGAAGGTAGCGCATGAGAGAGTGTACACCAGTGTGATTGACGCCTGATATCGTGCATTAGGTACTTGTCTGTGAACTACCGTTTGCAAAAACTGTCAAACAATCAGTCAAATCACAAATCTGGAGGCTTTATTCTTTAATCTTTACTCATAATGACCCCCAGTATAATCTTATATACTGCAACCATACTAATCCTAGTCCTAAGTATGTATAGCACCAGTAGAAGTCCCTGTTTGTCTGGTAAACACAAAAAAAATTATACATATATTTTACTCAATGATTGTGATGTCTTTGTTTGCACAGGTTTCAGTGTACTGTTATTGTGAGTTGTGTGTGTGTGTGTGTCATCTGCCGTATATCACTTGACAGTGTATGTTTTTTTACATTTACATTTGAGGATATGTAAAACATGTTTTTATGTCACGACGTGGCCGTACTTTGCGATACTTTTGTTCAAAATCTATAATTACCAAATCATTCGACTGTGTCCGTATTGATCTTTGACCTCGCAGTAAACTGAATGAAATGAAAGTAAATACATGAATTCCCTGACAGACAAACATAAACATCTTTCAGGTCAAATGTCCTAGTTCCTTTTTTTTAGGCTAAACAAAACAAAACGAGAAAAAAGGGTGTATGTAAGTCGGTCATGTGACAGGATTTGTGCGGCGGGCGAACGTGAACTTGCTTCATCATAATGACAAGCTCAGTCGACCGTGTGATCCGACCTGGCATTTAATTAACTAGGCATTTCCGCCCAGTTGAGTCCCACCTCCAGTCCAACTCCCTCCTCTCCGTCCTCAACCGCACAGACTGACCGTCAGCCTTGAAAATGTCTGACATCCCACCCACAACACACACACACACACACACACACACACCAAAAAAGTTTATATTCTGTAGTTTTAAAGAACGCGTGTACGAAACCGCGACTATAGAACTGTAGGTGAACAAGTGGTGCGAAACACTTCCGGAGTTGATAATCAGAGCACGTATCAATCGGCGTTCACATCACCAAGTCAGAGGAGTGGAAAACCCAAACCGGCAGCGTGGAAAGGACTCCCTTGACGTCAGAGTTAACCGTTGTTATGGAACAAAAAGTGGATGTAGGAACTAAGAATATACTGTACAACCAACAGGGGGCGACTCTGATAGTTAGTTTGAATGGAAGTCTATGGTAAAATGACCCTACTGCTTACTCACTGATTTATTACTAGATTAAACTACATTTTATTGAAAGGTTTCAAGTTCTAGGTCGTTACAGGAAAATAGATAATGAAAGTATGTCACCAGTGTGATTGACAGCTGGGATGGCCTGGTTGCACGTGATTTCTGCTTGTAAGTCTCAGTAATATTGGCACTTTGTTTCGGACACTAAATGTGAGAAAACCAAAGCAATGAAAGCACAATGTGAACGCTTGATGCTGCGCAATTAAAAGTGTGCGCACTTGTACGTGCGATTGGGCCAGATACACAAGTTTGTATCGGATGTTTTCACCCATGTCTGTATGACAAATATACAACATTATTATGATTTTCTCAGGGAAAAAAAACCCTTTTATTGATCGAGTCAGCACAGGTTTTACTCAAAACCGTCTCCTATCAGAATCCAGGAGCCACATATTGAAGTGAACCTCGTTCTTGTCACCTGGTGTTCCCCTCCCCCGCTTCTCACCTGCAGCTCATCTTGCTCATGAGTTTGTCTCCTGGTCGGAGCGGACTTGAACCTCCTCTGACCTCCTCTGCCAGTGAACGTGGCAAAGACGGTGCGTCGGTTTAAAAGAAGTTCCGCATTAAGTAAGGCTGCCTTTTGTTTTTTAAATGTAATTTGCCGTGAGCCGCGCATAAACCTCAATGCATTTGCATAAAACAAGGTCACGGGGACCTCGGGGAGTCTTGCCGTGATAAAAACGTGGCTCCGGGGCGATGGAAGTACGGCAGAATGAAAAAGGAGACGCAGACGACTGATTGATCTCTAGGCGAGTATTAACACGAGGTGCATAAATCAAGCATGCTGGGAAAAATGACGACATTTCGACGGCCTCTGTCTCTCATTTGATCTAATGCGCTCTCTCTAGGGACGGATTCCTCTGTTTCTTCCAGTCATTTAATCTTATCATCGTATTCCGCTCTCTCATCTATATAAAACCTTCCCACTTTATCATTCCATCTCATCATTGTGCCTCCCGAATTATAGATCTACACCCTCCTCCCATTTGTCGCACTGATTTTCCTCCTCCCTTTGTCCCTCCTTATCTTTCATCTGTCTTTTTTCTCCCTCTCATTAACACATCTGCGTGATCGCTGACGTTCGCCGCCGCCCCACGTTTGCCCTCGACCTGTGGAGACGCACGTGGCGCGCTTCGTCTTGTTATGGTACTGGATGAAAACGTTGCTAATAATATTATCTCCGATCTATCGGCGTACCGATCGCCTGCGGGTGTTTCCTGTTCCGTAACAACTCCTGCATTGATGCAGATGCAACGACACGTGCCGCGATCTGAAGGAGGTTCATGTGGAGGTTTGAAAAGCAGACGTTTGCTTTGCTCCAAACAGTTTCAAATGAGGAAGTGAGGAATATTTCTCAGAATTAAAAAGGGGTGGACACAATTACAACCTGTATGTATGTATTTAAAATAGGGACCAGGCACACTACTAGACATTTCCCATGTAAATATGAAAGATTATAGCCAGTGGTTAATGTAGACCTGCAACTAACGATTATTTCCTTTAATTTCCTTTTTGTTAGCGCGACATATACTCCACTTACAGAGAAGCCCAAACAATGGCAGTGGTTTTTATCTGCTTTTGTATCTTTTCCTCTTAAGCACTTTGTTTAAAGTGGAAAAATCTGTGAGAAAGATGTTATCGTTCAAGTTTTCCTCTCTCTTTCTCTGCTTTAATACCCACACAGAAGCTCATTTACATTTTTTGGTTTTTAAACTCCGCCCAGAAATGCCTGGCTCAAAACCAAGAACTTTCTTAGGCTAGAAAACCAAACAATCAACCCAGGTTTTTTTCCTGATCTTCATATACTTATCTTTGTAATTCTCTCTCTACATAATTGCTCATGATTGTTTTCCCCCTCCCCCTGGGTTCTTAATTAGGTTGCACTGATTGGGAATAAGTATGCATGTTTTTTTTTTGTTGTTAGTACAAATAAAAATAAGTACAGGGTCCCATATTTTATCAAATAAATCTCCTCTGTCTTGTCTGACAACCATAAATCATATGTAGGCACATGATCACTCGCGCTGTTGCAGGAAGCTGGCGAATCATCGTCTTTGTCGCCAGAGAGGAGAGAGTTTTAAAAACACGCGTGTACAATGTTTGGACATTGAGACAAAAACTCAAGCAATTGTTACTTTAAATGCGTTTCATGCTGTTCACATTTCAAATTCAACACAAACAAAACTTTGTTTTTCTTCATTTTAACTTGTTAATACACTATTTTAACATGGTGATAGGACACTTGCAGCTCGGTTAGAAACCAAACTTTTCCCAAAGGTCCTCAGAGGGCACAAATATGATGAAAACCACCTCTGACAACTCCAGTCCAGTCAGCTACAACTACGTGGACAAAAGACCTCACCGGAGATTGTACTAAATCTCACCTGTAGGTGTAATTAAGCCTCTAATATGATTTAATCTCTGGGGTTTGGAAACCTCATACGTTCTATCTGCGCTGCCTATCAGCAAGCTGATGGGACTTTAAACACGGAGCGAGCGCGGCGTTCGGGGAATGTTCATTATTTTTGTTTCTAATTGGCTGCTGATAGAATAATCCGCGGCAGGTATTAGTGTTCGGAGGTTGTACCTGCCACGAGGAACACAGAGGCCTTCGTGTCTCATATCGAATTCCATTCAGAGGAGGCCTTTGGTGTCACTCACAAACAGTTTAATAAAGCGTGCGCACGACCTTCGAAACCATGTGTCCTTCCAGTCGTCGGAGCTGGGTCGCTGTGGATGAGAATTGGGTCACTTTCAGTGTTGACTTTGACACGGCCGAGTCTCTGCCAGCAGCCAATGCCCGTTTTCATTTTTCCAAAACTCCACGAGCTCTTTCACTCGTTCGGGCCCTTCTCTATTGGGAAACACCATGGTAACAGTTCTGGCAAGAGCTGACGCACACACACACACACACACACACACTGCTGCTGCTGTACGTACAGTTCTGCACCAGAATTGGATGATTGACAAACTGTGTCCTCCACGGCCTCGGGGGCTTCACCAGTTAGAATTGAGCTCTATTCCAAAACACGGACACACGGGTCGAACTTTATTACCAAGCCACTCGATAGCAGCCACAGGAAGAGCCACGGCTCCTCCGAAACACAACGCACAGCCAGAGAGTTGCAGGAGTTGAGGAGTACCGTGGCTTCTTCTGGCTCTGGATATTTGGCTTCAAGCATTTTTAGGGTTGCCTTTTCCTTCCTCCGGCTGCTGAATTGAGACTTAAGGGCGTTTTTTTATGATGAATTGATGAAGCAGATGACCCGACGAAGGACTTTGAAAAGTGTCAGGTAAGACGATCTCTCGGCCTCCCTCTGTCTCACTCACGTCTAAGTTGCTTCAGTCAGTCACAGAACATGAAAACAAATAATGACTTTGAATTTGTGGTGATATCAGGCTTTGGGTTTTTGACTCATCTAGGAAATGGTTTTGGATGACTCCACAGTGACACACAAAGCTGAATGTGAAGTGATAAGCATTAGTCCCTACTTGTATAATTAATAATTAAAATGATATATACATATTTTTTTTACATTTACAATAGTATGGCTTAAAAGATGCGTCGATTAAATTAAAAAACAACAGTGAGAAACTGCAAGTAAACATTAAATGGTCATAGTTAAAAAAAAAACTACATTTAAAAAAAAAGGTGGAAAAGTCTCTACTTAAACTTGTGCAATAAAACTGAAAAAATAAGATTATAAAATATTAATACCGCTATATAATTTTAATTTTCATAGCAACTCTAATAACGTGTGAGCAGGACAGACATGTGGACGACATGAGGACTGCGTTAGTGATAAAACTAGTGGTCTTTTCTTCTTTTTGTGCTATTTTCATGACGCACCACAAGCTGACACTTCCACTGTGGTGGAATGAAAGGAAAGATGCAGAAGGAGGTTTGTCACTTGTGATTAGGACAATATTTTGTCAGGGATGACATGGATTGTGACACCTGCCTGCTCCGATCAGGCCAACTCTACACGGCCCGGGCCTTTATTTATTTATTTATTTAATTTTTTTTTGGCTGATTCAGTCGGGGCACAGATCACCTTATAAACATACATTTTTCATATCTCTTGTGGGACATGCTGAAACTCCACACCTCAAATTTGGTCAATTAAATGAATGTATAAGAATCAGTAAGCTAAGACAGAAAATTTGTGACGGTTAGACACATTTTTGTGTTTTTGACTTTTAATTTCTAGAATATTTTATCCTTTTTTCATGCATATTGTTAAAGATTTATGCCAGGTTGTGCATTCTTAAGTAATGTATTTATTTATTTTTTGTCTATTGTAAACAACATCAACTAAACTAGAAATACTCACACTAACATCCCTACGGCCAAAAATGGCCCCATTGAAGCCCATTCAAATCACTCTTTTTGATTCATTTTCATGACAAAAACATGGCAGTTTAAGGGTTAAAAACTTTCATTAATGTTTGATATGTATGATGAGGACTTAAAAGGGGAGAATAATACATTTAAAAAAAAAAGATATATATAGCTTATTTTTTTACGAGCACATTTTGGTGCTAGAGGTGTGTTAATGTAACTTTTTTTAAGGTGCATCTAAGAGTTAAAACACAGTAAATGTTAAAAGTGACTTCAAAACAACATCCATCTTGTACTACTTTAACTCCACATGATGGGCCGCTGGTGCCAAACCCAGGGCAATGACATAGGGCAAAGGTCAAGGTCACAGCCAGTCCATCACAGGACGCCTTGAAAACACCAGAAAAGATGTTTTCTTTGTTTGTGAAGTGAGCTTTGCTCAATCCACATACTGGTTTGTCTATTTTGGCTTCTGAAACTATTTTTCCGTCTCCCTCTGGACAGTCCCCATGTGTCCATCATTCTGACTCCATCCAGCCAGCATCCAAACCCAGTGTGAGAAACAGAAGACATCTGTCAGAGGCTGTGTGAGGACAGTGAGCGATTGACTTCCATCGCCATCCTCGTTTGTCTGTCTGTGGTGGTTTGTAGTTTTCTCACCATGGGGAAAACGGGGCAGAGCGCACTGGCCTTAAACTCTTCGACAGAGGTCAAACAAGCGGTTCCCTTTGAGGAACTGGACCCTGTGGCTCCCCCTGCAGACACAAACAAGAACAAAGAGGAGCTGCCTGACAGAGGAAGCTGGAAGGGGAAGTTTGACTTTCTGCTGTCGTGTGTGGGATACGCCATCGGCCTGGGAAACGTGTGGAGATTTCCTTATCTTTGTGGCAAGAACGGAGGAGGTGAGTGTGTGAGTCGACCACTGTCGTCATTTACATCATGGAATATCATGTTGGGTTGTTGGATTACAGTTGTCTTAGTGCTGTTATTGTTGTAAAATTGCAATCCACTAAAGCTTAACATAAATGTGTATATATTTTGTGTCAGGTGCCTTCCTCATCCCCTACTTTTTGACTCTGGTGTTTGCCGGGATTCCGCTCTTTTTCCTGGAGACGTCTCTGGGACAGTTCACGTCAGTGGGAGGGCTCGGCGTGTGGAAACTCCTCCCCATGATGAAAGGTACGCACGCATGAGTGTACTGCATATGTACTTAACTCGTTTTTCCAATTTACATGCAGTGATTTCATGGCAAACACTTTCATTTTGACGAAGTAGAGAAACAACTAATGAGAAACATGAAATCACAATAAATAGACTTGAAAAGGGCTTTAACACTAGGCGCTAGATTTTAAAAGTGTTTTAATATATTGTTGACTAAAGCTACATCAAATGCGATGTTTAAAACTTGTTTTTGAAATATGGAAAGCCATTCCCAACACTGACATGAAGTCACGTGTAAAAAAAAAGTGTCATTTGGATCCACATACTGTACAACTACGTAAAATCCAAACTTTTTCCCACAAATAATGGAAGGACACAAATAGCTCTACACTGTTCTGTGTTTTATTTCAAAGTAGGACTGTTTTCCTTTGTTAAGAGGTAAATACTCCTTTTATATCCATATACTGTATCTGTATATACAACTTATTACTCTTCATTTTATGGGTCAAATAGTGTTTTGCGGCTCCAGATTAATTAGATCTAAACTGTGTGTAGGGGTCCAAAAATGACTCTTCTGATTTGATTCTAGATGTCGCAGACTCCTGGGCTGTAAAGAAATGAAAACTAATCCCCAAAGAGGTGCAAACAACTACAAAGATCAATACTACAAAGAAAGAAATATAAGAGATGAACAAGTTTAAGAGAAACAATAACTGCAGAAACACAAAGTGACACACAACTATTTTTGGTTAGTGTTTAGATTTAATCTGATTTAGATATCTACATATGCGCATTGATCATGATCGTGTTTTTCTTTTACAGTCTAACATCAAAGGGAAAAAACAGCTACATACACTGCTAAATATTCCTCTAAAAAAACGTGTTTGTTTCAAGCAAAATTATCTGCATGAAAATGACATGAAAAATACCTTGAAACTAGTCAAATTATCTTAAGTATCTTCAGCTTTATTAAGTAAATACGTCCAAAAAAATGGTAGCTAGTCAATTACACAAGAACATATTCTCATTTTTTGCAGTGCAGTCAAATATTACCTAATAAACTAAACTGTAACCCCGGAGCTGGGATCCTTTTCCACGTCTCTGACCGGTGTCTCATCTCTACACTTATTGTCAGGCTCCTGAAACAAGGTTGTGGATTAGACACACAAAATAAAATAAAAGGAAAAAAAGGAAAACAACAAAGCTGTGTTGATAACTTGTCCTGTTCCTCCTTCTCTGCCTCTGTAACTAAACAATATTTAATCTCCTGCCAAGCACAGATGGCACCGTGACGCTGAGCGTGGTTTTGTGCCAACTGATCAAAGCAAAGGCGCGACGTTAACGTCAGGAAGATAACAATGATGATGATGAACATGCTAATTAGATCCAGTTCACATGTGCTGCACATGTTTTTACATCACACTCACATGTTTGCTGACATTACACGACGTGTAAAAGTGCTGTAAACGTGTCCGTGTCTCCTGCAGGTGTCGGTCTGGCTGCAGTCGTTCTGTCCTTCTGGCTCAATATCTACTACATCATCATCATCGCCTGGGCTCTCTACTACTTATTCAACTCCTTTGGTTCGGTATGTTATGTGACCCTCACAGAATTGGTGTCGTTTCAGGTCGTCATCAGGTTTCGACACAAACGCTGAGCAGAAATGGCAAAACTTGTCTCATTTCTAGGGCAGCGATGATTTAAAACTCTATTACTCATTTAATAAACAACTGTTTTGCTCCTCAGTGTCAATTTTAAAACAATTTATTTGATTTTTCAGCTTCTTAAATGTGAATCTTATGATTTCTTAGAATAAATTTATAGACAATTTCAAAGTTTGGAAAACACTGTTTGATGTTCTCTGAAAATGTTACAGACAAAAACAGCTACCGAACGAATCGAGAAAATAATAATTATGAAAATAATCGTTAGTTGCAGTTTCTATTAAATAGAAATAATTGTGTACATTTCTTTATAGGACGTATTGTTAGATTAACTTAAAAACCTTTCCTTCACTTTCTTTCTGAAATGATTTCTTTATTTGCATTTTTAGTTTATTTTAAAGTGTGTGTTTGCAGGAGCTGCCATGGCAAAGCTGTGATAACCCGTGGAACACAGAGAATTGTTTTTCCAACTACAGCCTAACAGACACCACCAACCTGACGAGCGCTGTCACTGAGTTCTGGGAGTAAGTCAAAGCCATTCTCTGTGTGTGTGACACAAGGTAGTTTTCCTTTCACCTCAACCTGTCTAGGCGCCCATCTTTGAGTCTGTTTCTGTCAGAGAATTTTTCCTGTTAAGTTTTTTCCAAATAAAATTGAAATTTAATTGTGTTTGTGCTCCTGTAGGCGTAATATGCATCAGCTCTCCAATGGTCTGCATGAACCAGGAGAGCTACGTTGGCCCCTGGTCGGCACTCTGGCCCTGGCGTGGGTCCTTGTCTACTTCTCGATATGGAAAGGAGTGGAGTGGACGGGGAAGGTGAGACTCGTTTTGCACATGAATCTTAAAACTGAACAATCAAAAAGTGGGTGAAAATATAAGATATGGCTCCAACTAATGATGATTAATCTGTAGATTATTTTTCTGGATTAGTAGAGTCATGGCTCGGTCGTTTAAAATGGCAGAATATTATGAAAATATTTTTTCAATGGTGGAAATGATGACGTTCTCAAATGTCTTGTTTTGTCCAAAAACCCAAAAGATTCAGTTTGAATGATTTCTTTGTTATATGGAGCAAAGAAATGAGAACATTTTCACATTTAAGAAGCAGGAAACTCTGAAAACTTGTTTTAATTCTTTGAAAAAAAAACAAAAAGAAAAACACTAAAACCCTTTACCATTCAGAATAAAAATCTGAGTTTTCAAACTAAGACAGTATTCAGAATAAAACAGAGTTTTCAGAATAAAATAGAGTAAACTAATGGTCTAAACATGAATGTTATCGTGCTGTGATTATACTTAAATGCAGCTTGTTTGTGTGTGAAGTCGTTATTTCACAGTGACATGATGAGTAATGAGCTTCTTCACTGCTTCTGTTTGGTCACTGAAGTTTCTCCCTGTACAGGAAACTTGTGCTTTTTCAACCAGGTGCTAAATCATTCACCATTCTCCCCCCTCAAGTAGTTAATGGGTTTAATATTTATTGATTTATATGAGTCATAGCTGTTCATTTATAAATCAGCGGGATGTGTTTGCACTGTGAATCAGGCCATTCATCAGCCCCGAATTTATAAAAATGTAAATGGGCTGGATGTTGCTCTGAGCGTTGCTCCGGAGAACCTTCACATTACTTTAATGAATAAACATGTATTTAAATCACTGAATAAGTCGAGTGACTTTATTTATGATATTTTCCCTGACAACCAAATTCATTTCGACAACTCTCAAACTGATTATTGGTTGATTAGCTGTTGATTTTTAACATTAGTGACATTTTTTTTTAAATAGCGTATCCCTTAGAACACAGAGCATTTACGCTGCTTTTTTCCATTACTGTGTTAAAACGTATCTACAGAAGCTTTTTTTCCAGTGCAACCTATAGGCAATCCGATTAAATTCTTTTTTCTTTTTTTTTTTTTACCAACAAAAGTGCTCCGAATTTTATAAAATCGGATTGAATTTGTTTGATGTGAGCAGAAACACTGACGAGTAGATAAATAGGTGAATATAGATAAATATGTGTCGCATTGGCGAGTAAAGTGGATTCCTCCGAGATACTGGCCCGGATGTATGTACTAATTATTCAAAAGCGTCACGCTACAGAAGTGACGGCCACATCTGAAAGGTCAGGTAGGATCTTCTGTTAAAGTGGAAATATTGTGACAGCTGCTGAAGGGATTTTCTTTTCGTGTCACTGTGGAAACGACACGGCTCTGCGTCTCCTTATGCTTTGCTTCAAATATGAACTTGTCATTGGCTTTAAAGTGAAATTCTTGTACAGACGTGGATAAAAAAAAAGAAACTCAAAACATGTTTTATGCAGTGCAATTCAAACATGAGTCAGTGGCTTTGAAAATACGAGCTGATATAAATCATTTAAAACAAGCTACTCCATCTCTCTTCCTCTCAGGTGGTGTATTTCTCCGCCACCTATCCCTACTTCATGCTGTTCATCCTGTTCTTCCGAGGGGTCACGCTACCTGGAGCCATAGACGGGATCCTCTTCTACATCACTCCAGACTTTAACAAACTAACGCGGTCTGAGGTAAACAGTGCGGGAGACTGATATTTGTCACACGTGAACATGGAAAACACATGTACATATCTGTTGATTCACAGGTGTGGCTCGATGCAGCCACTCAGATCTTCTTCTCCTACGGTCTGGGCCTGGGTTCCCTCATCGCACTGGGAAGCTACAACTCATACAACAATGACGTCTACAAGTTGGGGCCACAAAATCACCGCCTTTATTACTATTTGTTGTTTTTTCTCCTCAGTAACCAATCGTGTTGTTCCTCTTGTCTTCAGAGACTCCATCATCGTGTGCTGCATCAACTCCTGTACGAGCATGTTTGCCGGCTTTGTCATCTTCTCCATCGTGGGCTTCATGTCCTACATCACTAAGAAACCTGTGCAGGAATTAGCAGCATCAGGTATTGCACTTTTCACCGCTACTCTGATGCCTCATCCTTATGTCCTACTTTCTTAGCAAGCAAGAGAGGAGAGTTGTGTAAGGTTTTTGAAGACCCCTCCGTTGGGGGGTTAAACATCACATCTCCTCAAAGACCTACAGGGAGCCAAACACAAGGCTAGTAAGGAGATATCGGAAGAGGCGGAGAGGGCAAGTTTCTGGCTCTGGCTTAGAAGACGCAACCAGACCGGTCATGGGGAGTTCTACTAACACCTGGAGAAGGTTAGCTGCAGGGAGTGGCTGGGAGACGTTCCCGTTCACTTCCCCGTCCCCAGGAAGATGTTCCGGGACAAACATCAAGGAGCGGTGGTCCCTGGCTGACCACCCTGCAGCTACCATTTCATTTGGTATGCTCCATGGGCACCGGTGGAGGTGCGCCAGTGGAGTCCAGCAGCACCACCATCTTTGGTAGCCTCTGTGAAGCGAAGGCCCTTTCCTTAAATACATTTAAAGACTTCTTCTAAGGCTACAAAGTGATATAGAAACACATGTATGGGTAGTATATTCAATTTCTGCCACTGTATCCGTTTAGGTCCAGGTCTGGCTTTCTTGGCTTATCCTCAGGCCGTCACTCAGCTGCCCATGTCCTCCCTGTGGGCCATTCTCTTCTTCTCCATGCTCATGATGCTGGGCCTGGACAGTCAGGTATGAACTGTTGCTTTTATTTATTAGATTTATTATCCTTGTTCACTTTACTTGCTCACCGCAGCCCATTCACTCATGGGGGGGAAACTGTCACTGTGCACGAAACAAACGCTCCCTAAGAAGAGATGAAGGAAAACAAAGTATGAGCACTTGTGGCATGAGATTTGAAACCTGGTTCTGTTTATAATCCATCCCGACCCAGCCGTGTCTCTTACGATAATAATGTCATATATTAGTTCTGCACGGTGGAAGGCTTCATCACGGCTCTGATGGATGAATATCCCCTGGTGCTGAGGAAGAGGAAGAAGGTCTTCATCCTGATCGTCTGCCTCATCTCCTTCATCATCGGCTTCTCCAACATCACCCAGGTGTTGCACACGCCACACACCCCCGCCGATGATCTATATATGATATAAACGAAATATGTATTTAAAGGCTTTTAGATGCACTGCACTTAGTCAGTACTGCAGGATATGACTGTGTGGGACTAATATTATGGGATGGAGTATTATGTGACACTTTTGAAAAGATGCCCCTCCTGCGTTTAACGCGATGACAAAGCGATCTCACAACAACCTGCGGCGAACATTCATCATGCATATTCTATTTAATCAGCCTCTGTGTGTGTGTGTTGAAATCTTCCAGGGCGGCCTGTACGTGTTCAAACTGTTTGATTACTACTCAGCCAGCGGGATGTGCCTCCTCTTCCTTGTCTTCTTCGAAACCGTCTCAATATCTTGGTTTTATGGTGAGCTCACTCGGCCTTTTTTTTTTTTTCTTACATTGCTTAAATTAACAGAGTGATGAAAAGAGGGAAAAAAAATGAGGACACTTAGACTGTGCCAAGTCACCAAATGAATCATGCATGTAGATTTCCTACATAACTGTCCAACAGGAAATTACATCTATCTGCTCCACTTTGTGCGATAACTCTCTGTCCAATTTCCTTCTCGCCCTGTTTGTTGATGGAGTTATTATCTCTCCCTCTTTTGTCTCCGTCTCTTTTTTTCCACGGTCACAGGAGCTGAAAGGTTTTATAAGGACATCGAGGACATGATCGGCTATCGGCCGTGTGGCTGGTGGAAGCTCTGCTGGATGTTCTTCACACCGCTCATCTGCCTGGTAGGCGACGGGGCGAAGGAATGATTGTTGACTTAACCCCCCTCCATACTGTCCACTCGTGTCGCCTCCTCTTCCTCCGCTGTGTTGTGGTGATTTGTACTTCCTGTCATGTGTCAGATCCTCAGGGAAATCATGGCAGTGTCTTTGCCTGTGCTACTGTAGTGATGGAGGAAGTGTAATGCCATGTAAGAAGAAAAGTAAAGGGGATGCTGCTGGTTATGGTTCATTTATGGTTTCCCTGCTCCAACACACCCATTCAAACGAGTGGCTTGTTTTTGCAGCAGCTTGATGACGAGCTGACTATTTGAATCAGGTGTGTTGGACCAGCGGGTCCCCGAGGACCAGGATTGGGAAACCACAGCCCTAAAGCACCACCATGAGGTTAACACGGGCCATATTTGTAATTTGTCCACTATAGTTGAGGAGCAAATACCAGAAAACACTAGAGACACTCAGCCTTAGCATGCATGCTAACACCAAGATGCAGAGATAATATTTGTTATTCTTCAATGACACCAATGTTATACATTTTATTGATTATTGTTTTCTTCAGTAGTTAGTTATGGGCGACTGGACTTGCTTGAGTTGAAGACCTCTTGTCCAAGAGGCTACTTCTTCAATTCTGACTAACTAGTGAGAAGAACCAGGTATTTAACCTCTGAGGCTGATGCCGGTCTAGAGAGCCGTTCAATTGAACAATGCCGATCGTTCACCCCTCCCAGTTCCCGGTTGTTGGTTTCACCTGAGACCAGGTGTGAACGGGTCGTTAGGGGCTCACCTGAGAGACTGATAGTAGATACATCTCAAGTCAACTCAAGCAAGTCCAGTCGCCTACAGCTAACGACTGAAGAAGATTATGACCTGGATGATTGAGAACCTTCAACGACATTTCTATTCAAGGTAACAAGGTTTTAATTTACTGTAACTGCCTTTTAGTTCAAGATTTGCAATACTACCTTATGGAGGCCCATAGTGGTAGGATAAATAAGAACAATCTGGTTTCTTGGGTGTGCCTTCATCACTGTGTGGCAGTTCGTTTAGTGCTTAAAGCATTGTTCTCTGGTGTGGTCGACACTGGTTTGACGCACTTTTGAATTCTACACACGAAACCATGTGATATGCTAATGTTTCTTAATTTTACTGTTTGTAACTTATTGACCCCTGACCCTAACCTCACTAACACTTGTGCCTAGTTGAGTTGAGAACTTACCTATGTGTCGTATTCAGGGGTTTGGCCAAAACGAGCCATAGTTGCGTTTCAGTTGGAGGATATCTCGTATTTGTCCCAAATGGATCACAAGTACACATCTTCGTTTGGCTCCCCTCGTAACACACAGGTAAACCTAAGGACACAACAAGACAGCGATCCTGATTATCCGTCTCTCAATGTCATCAAACTAGGTCTTTTGTTAATGTTTTGATTGAGAGACACCCAACAGCAGCAATGACATGTTGAGTGTTTCCTTGTTCGGTGGCCTTGACATACTGATTAACTCACCACAGATTCAATGGACCATTAAGATGTTTTTTATATTGTAGGGGGTGTTTACCTTCAGTGCCATTGAGATGACTCCTTTGACTCTGGGGAAGTATGTTTACCCACTGTGGGGCCAAGTGATTGGCTGGTTCATGGCTTTGTCGTCTATGATACTGATACCGGGCTACGTCGTCTACATGTTCTGCAGGACCAAAGGCAGCATCAAACAGGTACCGACCTCATGGTCTTCACGTTGTACTTGCTTGAGGTTAAAGACCCCGTGACATGCCTCTTGGCCTCCATCCAGCATAATTAAGTATTTCCAGGTCAAACAAGCTGCGAGGGAGATGGTTGCTACGTGTGTTGCTACGTGTTGTTTGCTTCCTGGCTACTTCCTGTCACATGTTGCTGCGTGTTGTTTGCTACTTGGCTTCTTCCTGTCACGTGTTGCTACATGTTGTTTGCTACTTGGCTACTTCCTCTAAAAACAGGAAGTAACCTTGTTTTAGTAATCTTATAAAGTAAATACATGTTTTGTCACGTGTTGCTACTTGTTGTTTGCTTCTTGGCTACTTCCTGTCACATGTTGCTACATGTCTAGTCAATACATAGTAAATACATGTTTTGACACCTAGAGAGTTATCCTACACTGACCTTCAAACTAAGAGCCGTCTTGCATTTTTATTACTTGCTGTATAAACTTTTCGCCCTAATCTTTGTCTATAAAAATAGCCTACAGTCATAATTCTTATAAAATAACATAAAATAAAATAAATATTTTTATGTTATCGTTCATTTGAACGCAATAAAACATTTGCAGGAACAGGAAGTAGCCACACTTTTGCGGTATTATGCGGAAGCTAAAGTTTCAACAGTCATGTCAAGGGATCTTCTTAAAAATAGGTTTGTGCTTTCAGACTCTGTCAAGAACTTTAAGCATATAAAACTTATGCTGACTCTGATATAACTCCCTTTTACTTGACCAGCGCTGGCAGAAGATGACAACATCCCAGGAGGATGAAAAGCCATCGCGGCGTGAAGAATTTACACACACAGGGAGCGTGGGAGAAGCTCCAGTCTAGCCAGGATTGTTCAGCTCAAAATATCCCCACAGCCATTTTTTACCCTCGTCAAACTGACTGCGTTTGACTCTTTGCTGCCAGTCGAGCAGACGCCGTCTGTTTTTAGGATGATGTTTCCCCCCCTTCATCGTACAGTACGTTGTGCCACAAATTATATTATATATTATATATAATATACGTATATATTAATTAAACATGAAATATTTGACTATGGCTGTAAATCTTTGTACATTTTCTTCACCACGCGACAAAAATCAATTTCTTACTTAGCACAAATGTAATGAATGTTGTTGCACTGAGAAAATATGCAAGCAGATAGAAGTTGTGATGCAGATTAATTGCTTATGGTTCAGGTTTAAAAAACAACAACCAGCCACTGTGATAAAATAAGTAAGTGTTTCTTAGACCATCCTACTGTACTTGGTATTTTTGCTTATCCAAACTTGAAAAAAAGAACAATAATTAAGAACCACAGCATAAAAGTGTGTAAATATAATTGTGTTGCTCTAGTAAAAAAGTGTTTTGTATCACATTTAAATGAAGTGTTTTTCATATGTGGATGACGGAGCGTGTGCATAAATGTAAAATGAGACGTTACGAGTAATCTTTTTTTTTCATGCTAATAAAAACCAACAATAGACAAATAAATGACAGCGTCCACATTAGTGTCGTGCAGCATGTGACAGCGTTGTGTCAAGGTAAATCACTGCCAGTTACACTCCTCACTCTAACAGCTTTTTAAGTGGTTTGAACTCAAAACACCAACGTCTTAGTCAACAGGCTGCGGCACAAAAACAATGTTTTTTGTTTTTTTCATCAACCCTTTAACACCCATTTTTCCAGAATAACTTTCAATATCTGTTTTAAAATAGTGTATTATAGTAGTGTATAGTGTATACAATTTAAAATGAAGAAAAATACATGAATTGAAATTTGAACAGTACAAAACGTATTTAAAATAGCATTCGTTTGAGTTTTTGTCTCAAAGTCCAAAAAATGGAATCTATGTACAGGCGTTTTTTTCCCTCTCTGGCGACAATGACGCTGATTCGCCGGCTTCCTGCAACAACGTGAGTGAAATTACCGTAATAACCACACGGTGACTTGACGTGCAACTTCTCAGCTTTCAGAAAACATAAAAAAAAATGTCCAATAGCACAAACTGTTGGATAATTACGTGTCGTCTGCAATAAGGGTTTTGTTCTTGTTGTAGTTAAGTCAGAGTCATGAAAGTTATGTTTCAATATTGTACAACATGAGATTAAAAGTGGCCATCATTGCCTGTAAACTCAAATGAATACAGACTTTTGCAAGTTAATCCAAGAACACGTGCGCATCATTGTGGTGAGTAGACTTAAATCATCTTTAATAGCATGTAGATATACAGGTAAGAGAGGGGATTCAAAGTCAACTAAGAGGGAGATGATTGATCTGTTAAACTCTCAGTTCTGTAAAAAGTCCACATTTTTTCCGCAACACTTTCAAACAATAATGAGCAAACACAGTGTTGACAAGCCGGACAAGATCATTCATGAAGCAGTGCACTGGTTATGGCGGAGCCCTTAAAGTCAGTTTCTCAGTGAAAGTCAGTCACTACTTCACGGTGGCATCAAACGACCAGAAATGCTACATTTATTTCTCTTCAAACACAAACACTGTGATTTTATCGCTCACAAAATGCTTCAACACATCGTCAAGTAGGAAAAAAACTGTGCAGTGAAAGATAGGGCAACGGATGTTGTGGGGGAGGAAGAAAAGGCCGTCAAATTTGCCACCAGTGGTGTTTTCTATTACAAACAAATATTTTTCATATCATTATCATCATCATCATCGTCGTTTTTTTTCATTATTTTGGCATCTTCATCACCGGCTTGTGCGCTCGCAGCAAATCCATGCACGGGAAAAAAACCACAAAAAAACAAGGCAGATTTGGGAGAAAGGTTCAAAATCCTCCGAACAAAATGTCATGCATGAGAAACAAACAACCTCATATCTAAACGCTGATCTGAACAAACAAAATGAGCAAACACACAGTCCGTGAAAAGAATATCTATATATACATATATAGATATATATATGTGTATAAGAGTAGAACACAAGGATGTTTGGTGTTAATAAAAAAAGCTCTCCGAGTTGTTTTGACGGCACTAATTCTTCTCGTACTGTGTGTAGTGAAAAAGTGGTGAGATTGGATTTGTTGATGGGAGGAAATGAAGGTGAAGAGGAAAAGGATAGAGAGATGAGATAGAGGAGGAATCCCCACAGTGGCTGTGGAGTTAGAAATCAAAGCGGTCACACAAGAGAAGCGTTAAGCGGAATATTCTGGTTAAAAAAGGGACATGTGAGCTGTGACAGGGCTTCAAACAAGGGCTTCCTGACGCTTACTTGAATGTGGTATTCACAATCTTCACAATAGGTCAGATTATGTCATTCAGATTAAAAAGCAGCACAAAATACCAGTGATGTCACTATTTGCCAAAGTCTTACAAGCTGTGTGTGTGAAACTAAACCCGGGACATGTACAGACAAGGGCCGTCACTTTTTAATCCATAACTTCAAGATAATACAGCCTAGAAGCACATCAGACCTGAAGTCTGAAGTCATCTGGGGCTGAACAATTCATCGAAATTCTATCAAAATTTGCCAAAATGTGTGTCAAAATATCATTTCAGATGAAATCTCTTATTGTACAGACAGAGGAGAACATTGTCGAGATCAGACTGTGAGTCCTCCTAACAGAGAACAAATTTCAGATCCCGCCCTCCTAAGCAATCAGCTCATTCCCCTCACCTGTTCTTCCACGCCCCCCCCTCCTCACCTGCAGCTCGTTAGTTCCCCTCTATACAAACCAGCTCACGAGCGTCTTACCTCTGCCAGACTGTCTCCCGCGTATATTTGTCTGCATGTGGGTGGAGTATCTGAATATCATATTCTTTCAAATTTAGATTTTTTTTGGGGGGTGACAGCCCTTGAACCGTCATGAACAGACGTGGGAAATGCATACATTTAGAATATTATGATGTTATGACATTTATCACTTGTCGGCAGCAACTTCCTGCAAAAGAGCGAAGAACACATGGGAGCAACGTGTGCTGTACACACAATACAAGCAGGGGGAGAAAAAACAACTGTCAGGTGTGGAGACATGTTAGATGAACATCAACAGACTTTCTTTTTTTTGGTTTGGCAACAATGATTCGCTGCCTTTGTTTCCCATCATCCTTCACTTTGAGTGTTTTCTGATGAGAGTCAACAGAGGAGCGGGTGAGAAACAGCTTACTGGAGGATTTTTGTTTTTTTTTTCTTAATCCAGGGGAGCAGAGAAGAAGCCAGAATGTTTTCCATCGCATAAATAAATCAGCAGGAGTGCAAATGGAGAAAATAGCATTATTATTATCATAATTATTCTTATTTTTCTTTTTTTTCAAATGAACTATCAGTTCACGCTCCTCGAGTAAGAGGCGACTATTTTCACGAAGCAAAGCTGTTTTCTGTCTTTTCTTCTCGTCCAAGCTTTTATTCAAGTGCAAAGAAGTGTTTTCACAGGAGGCGTATGTATCTTGGCACATGAGATATATATATATAATATATATATATGTACTTTTTTTTTTATTTAAAAGGGTGAGCTATGCACCGCTTGCGCACATACAAACACAGTAGCCATGAGCTTTGGGGATGTGAAGAGTGAACAGAGGTCAGGTCCTTTAGAAAGAGAGAGAGAGAGAGAGAGGGGGAGACAGGGAGAGTTGTGAGGGCTTCAGGTGCTTCTGTTGCTAGCGTGGTCTAATACCGGAACTACGAGGAATCCATCCAGAAAGTGTGTATGTTTTCTCTCTAAAGGGACGATTAAAACTGACAAAAAAGTTATAGAAATTTGTTAAAACTATGTAATATTTCAAAATACATGTGGAATCAAGTAAAACCTTTTTTTTTTTCCTTTTTTAATTTCTCTCTATATCTTTTAAAATCATTGAGTTAATTAATTTTTTCCCCTCCTAAATATATGCATATAAGTGATTCATTTATTTTTATTATATCTCTTTATGTATATATATATATTTATGTATATATATATATGTACATTATGTACTGTTAAATAGAGAAAGGAAGTTGTGAAGTGTGTGTGTGTGTGTGTATTTTAGGGAAATAATACTAACTAATCTATTTACACCATGCTCTGAGAGTCACTGGGGGTCCGGTGTAGACTGAGGCGGGGGTCTGGTGGTATGTACTGGTGTGGATGGTGGTAAGGCGGAGGCGGGGGAGGCAGCGGGGGCTGGTGGCCCTCGCCGCCGTGGTAGCCGTCCGGCGAGCGCACCGGCGTGGACATGGCCGACTGACTGATCTGGCGATGGCTGTGGCGGTGGTGCTGCTGGTACAGGTGGTGCGCGGGTGTCTGTTTGAGGAAGGCCTCTATGCGCCCGTGGCCGCCGCCGCCGCCGTCGTCGAGCATGATGACTTTGACGATCTGCTGACACTGGATGAGCGTCTCGGGCCGCAGGTCGGCCACGCTGACGGCGGTCTGGTGTTGCTGCTGGAGGAGGTGGAGGTGGTGGGCGGGGGTGCTCGCCGCCGACTGCAGCCACGGGTGCTGAGTTGGTGGTGGTAGTGGCGACGGCGGCCCCTGGAGTAGCCCCAGGGGCCCCTGCTGGAAGAGCAGCTCTCCCCGGTGGTTAGGAAGGGCCGCGCTCTCGGGACTCTGAGCCGTGCTGCTGCTGCTGCTGCTGAGCTGGTGCGTCTGAAGCCTGTTGTGAATTGACACCTAGTTTAGAAAACAGCCAAGAGAACAGCATCATATGTTATAAAACTGGTTCCTCCTCTAGAATCCGTCAAGCCCTCTTTTTTTTTGGGGGGGTGGTGGTGGTGGTGGTGAATGCACAGCACACACACACACAGGGGATGCTGAGGTGTTGAGGGTCAGTGCAGGTGTAAAATTACTGCACACTCCCCTCCCTCCACTCCCACAGGAGGTGGGAACAATGTCGAGTGGATGTGACAGGGGGTCAGGAGGACAGTGGTACAGGTTGTGTGTGTGGGGGAGGGAGGGGTGGAAGAAGAGATTGGCTACAGAAGGGGCCCGGTGGTTCCAAAGGCGACACTGAGGGCCCCTGTGTCTACCTTCCAAACCACTGTGTGGCGCTATGGTGACAGTAGACACAAGGGAGGCTTGGGAGGGTTTCGGGGGAGAACCAGAACAGAGACGGAGGGCGTACAAAGAAGAGGGAGAAGTGGAAGAAGAGGAGGAGTGGAGGTGAGCAGACTGACAACCACAGACATCCACAGGCAACACTCATCAGAATGCAAACCTCCCAGATTACACATTTGCTACATCTTTCTATTTTCTATCGTCTTTCATTTCTTTTTTTGAAGCTTCGTCTTCGAGGGAGTGCCGTGTGGTGGACCGAACTTATTTAGACATTGGGAAAAATATGAAACAACTGCACCGTGTGGAACCTGAAGTGGAAATTCAGGAAACTGAGTTTTGTTTCTAGTCGTTCACATGCATAGTTGTAAGACATTGTGGTTCTCAATGTCACACACCAAATGAATACACTGTATATTTAAGTTCATAAAATTCATAAAAGATTCCCTCCATCATATTTCATGCTCCTAGGGCAACACACAAAACACACAAAACAACAGAAGTATGAGGAGAATATATTGTATAGATACTATATAGAAATGTGTGTTGATAAGAATAAAGTTTCTGAATGTGTATGTGAGGTCAACTGTAATTCTCCTGCATTATAGAAGACTTTTAATGTAAAGCATTTGTGATGTGAAAAGGGCCCCCATGTCTCTTATAGCAGCTTATATAACGTCAGTGTGAAAGGACTCCATTAACATTTTGCTCCTATTTAATCTGCCGACCATGGCGCGTCCTTGACAACTTTCGATTCCTTGTCAATGAACTCCAGAGCACTTTAGATAAAAAAATAAATGCCTTTCAAAAGTTTGGTTTTCTAAATAACTTTGTTCTCAACAACAACAACAAAGCAACTCACTGCGTGTTGATTGATTAATAGAGTTTAATGGAGAACAAAAAGTTACATATTAATGTTCCGAGTAAAAAATGTAATGGATACAAAGTAGTTTCCGGCAATAATATCTCAATAGATCTCAAACTCAGACACAAACTTATTTCATCCAGGATCATGATCTACTGCACATTCACAGGAAATCAAGCTTTTCTAAATTAAAGTCGATTATTGCCCCATATTTTCAGCATCCACACCCTGTTCAAGGAGAGGAATCATTGCATGAGCAAATACTGTATGTCCACTGCACAATAAAATGCTCATTTTTATTCATCTGTGTCTTAAAATGTCTCGTGTGCAGCAGTGCAAGTGTGTTTGCTCGGCTCTAATTGTCGTCCGACTGGCGATCCTTCAGTTTAATGTATACGCAATTACTTCTCTAACAAGCTCCCGTGTAAAGATTTACAGTCCGACATATTACCAGGGAACTGTGTGGAATTAAAAAAGCCACTTAATGTCACTCGCGCGTCCGGATTTTCACGACACCCCCACTACTCCACTGCAACAGAAAAAAAACTGGGAGGGAGCTCATGTGATGCCTCGAAGATGCTAATTGCAAAGCCCCATGGGTAGTGTAGTTCAGCCCGGCGTTATACCTGCAAGGACTGTTCGCTTGGCGAAGAGTCGGGTAGGTTAAGAGACGCTGGGTCACTTGAGCGGTGCATTCAACTGCCTGCATGTTACTGTGTTAATTAAAGTCTCTGTATTCCCATTGTCTCCTCTGCTACGTTTAGAGATGGCAAAAAAAAGTTCCCTGAAGGAATCGCAAATCCTGCCCGAGCTTGTGAAACTAATTACAACCTGTTCCCTCATATTTAAACCTGGGAGTCTGTTGTAGTGAGCAGAACCCGTTCTGACTATTAGCCCACCAAACCACCACCGTGAAAGTTTTTGTCATTCTATCAAGTACAGTGAGTCCCCAAAGTGTTGTCCCGCTTTAGCTAACCCCAGTTGACGTCAGGTGAAAGGGATGAACAACCAATTATCCTCACATTCACACCTACGGTCAATTCATCCAAGCATCCAATTAAGCTAATCTGCCCTTGGTCAAACCGGGATCTGATCCAGTAGCCTTCTTGCTGTGAGGCAACAATGCTATCCACTGTGTGACTTCATATTTGACTTAATTCTCAATGTCCTTCTAGAAGGCTGGAAAACATAACCTTCAAATATCCATATGTTTCTTTAATTTCCACTAATGCTATAATCCTGTTTCGTTAGCCTTAGCTAATTGACGGATTGGGCTATTTGGGCATGTCATCTTAGGGGTGCAGGTTAAAATCCTGAGACACATCTTTTCAGCTTCTTACAAACATCTAATGTGGAAAAATGTATGCTCCGCTAACAGCGATGCTAGCCTACAAAGTGCTTCACGGGTCTACGCCCATCTACTCTCCTAAAGGCTGAGGTCGACGACTCAGTTCATCAAAGGATTGTCGCCTGGCGGTGCCAAACACCCCGCACAAGACCATCAAGACTCTTTTCATGTGTTGTTCCATGCTGGTGGAATGAGCTAGCAAGCGCTAGCTGCTAGCAGTGTCTAGTGTCTATCTTCAAGCAGCTCTTTAAAAATCCAGCTCTTCCATTTCCTTCTGCACTAGGATCCACTTCGACACTCTCACTCTGTATCAGTCCACTGTTCCTATCTGGTGGAGTCCTTCCCAAGACTTATTCTATCTGCTAAATGCTTAAATGTAAATGTAACAGCGCAGACAACTGCCTGACTACTTTTTCTGGAGGATGGGTAACGCTACGGTAACAGACAGATAAACACAGGGTTTCTCCATCCTGGTCCCAGCACACCTGATTCACATGAACGGGTCGTTATCAGGCTTTTGCAGAGCTTGATGACAAACCCAGACTCAGGTGTGCTGGAGCAGGGAAACATTCAAGCAGGCAGTGGGTCCCCAGATAAACACTTGACTTACAAAAGTACTTAAAAACAAAGTCCTAAAGTCCTGCGAAGCATGATAGTGTTGCTTCTGTGTGTTTGTTGATGTTCAGGGGAGAAGAAAAATGGGTCATGGAGACCACAGTTTCATTTAATTACCCGGAAATCCACAGGGGACGATCGAGGATCTGCACTGGCGCTTTCAAGGTAAGTATCATTTTCAAAGGTTATTTTCAGCCTTAAATAAATTATAATTAAGGGTTTATGATGGGATGAAGAGAATTTTCAGTGTGACCTCACATGTCCGCAACACTTTACTCTACTCACTCTACAGTGTGACACTCATCCTGGGCATTCCTATCTCATTCTGCCTTGGTAATGACACACTTGACTCTTCCTGCTCTGACTTACCTGTCATTTGGGAACGTGTCCCTATCGCTAAGCACTTACCTCCACTGCGTTGTGTCCGCTTCCACTGTCTATCTCCGGGTTTCCTGAAGGCAGGGGTAATGAAAAGGTGGGAGGGGGAAAAAGGGACAAAAGTTGGCAGCAAAATGTCTATTAAACCATCCTTTCCTCGTTTAAACTGCGTCTTAAAATAAAGGTTTCAACTTGATATGCTTCAGAATTTCCAGGAAAGGAAGTAAAGAAAAAAAGACATTGTTATGGAAAGCAGGAATATTAATGTTACTGGGGACAAGGCCTCAGCGGTGGGTAAAATTAAGAAGCAGGAGCTCACACACACTCACACACACACACACACACACACACACCTGATGGGGAGCCCTGTTTGCCACGCAGCTCGAGCTGTGTGCCGTTGTTCTTTACCGAGTGTGTCTTGGCTCCCTGCTGCTTTTCCAGCTCCCCTGTGGAGACAGGAAAAAACACAAATGATCCATCATAATCATAATAAGAGAGAGCATAGACGGAGGGACGCTGATGGGTAAGAGTGAAAATATTAACAGGCATCAATGTGTGCGTTCACACCCTCAGAACTTGACTTTCCATTCCCTTAATTAAGCTTCACACTTGATGGTAATGGCATGTCATTTCCAATCACCGTGACGAAACTGCTGCTTTGTTCTCAAATGCCACGGTGTATACAGTCATTTTGATGCTGAACATTGCAACCTCGAGGCGTGGCACCTCAGAACATGATGTATTCTGAGTGAAAATAAAACAGAAAACTGAAAGAAAACAAACAAAAACACACGTTTTCCCAAAATATTTTTTAAATGCTATCTGAAATAACCGCATTGGCACTAATTCAAGAGGTAATAGCGGAAGTCGGGTACTTTTCTGATGAATTGTTGGGGGGATTTATTTGTACAGAGACCTTTTTAAAAGGCACATTTTCAATTTTCTTCAGACAGCCTCCAAACAAATTGAAGCGCTACCAGCAGAAATCAGTACACAATAGTTCAATCAAGACAACCCCAGGACGCCAGGAAGAGACTTAAAAACATGGCAAAACGTTTTGAGACACAGATATCTAGTCTTTTTCTTTTTTAGTCTAAACTGACCATAGGTGTGAGTGGGACAGTGGATTGTTGTTTGTGACCCCGCCTTTCGCCCTATGTCAGCTGGGATTGGCACCAGCAACCCCCCCCCCCCGTGGCCCTCATGTGAAGGATAAAGCAGTAGATGGACGGAAGGATGACTTTAAATGAACCTTGTCAAATGTGAATGTTCTCAATTTAGCATTTATTTACTATAGAGGCTAAGTGAAGGCTAACTATTAAAGTTACAGCCGTTTGTTTACTTCTGGTGTGCGCCGACCTGATATGAGAGACTGAGATAGCTGAAGATGAAGGGATTGATGGGCGGAAGGTTTCATTTGGAGAAGCTGAGCGACGGAACCATCGATAAAACAAAAGATAATAACTGGAAGATGCGATCCTTTGCTTTGACTGTCAAAAAAAGGAAGAAGAAGTGCAACGAATTGCTCCAACGAGTGGAAAATAAGTGGCAAACTAATCACTCTAGACACCGATAGTGCCCGCAATATGCTGGCAGTTGCCTGGCGTCCTCCGCGTGGACACCTGCGCTGCATGACTGACTGTGCTCCCTCTCTCCCTCTCTCTCTGTTAACACATGTCCTTGTTGCAAACAGGATGGCAGTCCTCCATGTTGAGCCTTTATTTTAAGATGACCTGGTTGGCACTTGATAGAGTTCTATGTGTAGTTCTGTGTCTAAAAAGAAAGACACAATTAAACACTATCGCTCAACATAACGATAAATACATCCTTAGAGTGTAAATGAGGATATTCCATCCACTCATAATTGTAATTAGTGTGCACTGGTGTGTGTGTGTCGTTGTGTTGTTGTTGCTCCACTCTAGAGATAACTACCATCTGTCAACCCCTGCCCATCTCCATAGGTTGTTGACTGTCCTCTCCCTGGGCGGGTGGCCCTCCCTCTCTGTGAAGGGTAATGCAATTGCATCAAATCCCAGCAGGGATGCTCGCTTTGAAGCCCACTGGCAGTGGCCGAGCTCCAAAAAACACCTCATTTCTTTTTTTATCACCTCCATTTCACTGCAGTCTGTGTGAGCTGCACTGCTCCACGTGTCCAACCCCGAACTAACCCTCTGCACAAACACAAAGAGGACATTTGACTCCTGTTTCAATAACTTCCCAATTTATGAGATTATAGATTTTGTCCAAACTGCAGCAGGATTCGTGCGGACCGTGGTTTTAGAACAAGGTCACTGGAGGGAAGAAATACTTAAGAGGACACAAAGACAGACGTGCACAAGTACACATACACCAAGTGTATTCACACATGAGACGGAAGAGTCCATTAATTCAAAGAAAAGTCCCACACACATCTGAAACATCTAAAAATCTAGAGGTGTATATTTAGTTGAGTTATTTATTTATTTATATAAGCCCAAAACCTTTCCAACACAGTCAAAAACAGAGAATTTTTTAATATATTTTATTACATTTTTGTTGCCTTTTAATGACATAATTTGCTGTATCATCTCTTCCAACTTGTTTTGGTGTTGCGTGATAATAGTGAATGGAGATGAACATTTAATATTTTACGTGTGTGACTTGAAAATCCCTTCTACCTTGCTAACATACAGTGCTTGTGATTTATTTTTTTTGGAACGTGCCACAATGGGGGAACTTGCATCTTTCACCTCGTGAATATGCGTCCCATCTGCGAAGTTTAAGAATCTTAAATCGCAATAATATCACGGATCGCAAGGACTTCCGTCAGGATAATCGCGGTGGGAAATGTTTCTATCGTCCCAGTTTGCTGCGCGCTCTGCCACCACAGCCCTCCCCAAATGTGGCCCCGCCCCCTGATACTTACACTCGATGCGTATCTGCTCCATCTCTGACACTTCTGCGATCGACTCCTTCAAGTCTTCCACAAACTTGAGCAGCTCCTCCGCACTCTGGGCGCAGAAGTGAAGCACCTGCTTCTTGTCGGAGCCAAACGGTGAGAGGATGGTGATGCCATGAGGATAGTCTGGAGCACAACAAGGACAAGAGCGACTGAGACAAGTGACAGCGAGGCGTCAAAGCTACGCTTGAGCGTTTTATCGTCTCCTCCCGCCTCCAAAGTATCAGGCGCTGTTTACCTGATGATGCAAGCGCCGGCAAAGACTGTGACTTACATTCATTTTCAAAAAGGTGGAACTGCATGCCAAGTAGACCCATGGCTTTGCAAAATGTGTAGGCCGCAGGACTCTTCTTCTTTGGACAAAGCTTCAAGATCTGCGGACAATGAGCAATCACATAACCAAGTGAATAATTCAACCTTGAAGTTGTTTGGATCAGAGAAACAACTTTAATTTGAAATACTTTTAAGTTAAAAGCAAAGTGAGACACGAGCGTCTCTGTACTCGTGCTGTAATTTGTATGGAAAACACCTTTAGAGATGATAGGGAGCTTTTTCATTGACTGGCCTCCAGATGGAGCAGGATAAGGCAAATCTATTTTGCAGCAGTATCGGGGGACATAATTTACCCAGCAAAGGTGGATTAAACCACTACATCACTTTGGCACTTCAAACACCTCTCGATGTGTTTAAGCCGCGTGAACAGGAGCCAAACTCAAAGAAAGAAAAGACCACTTTCATTCCACAGTAAAAAAATTCTGCCTCCCCGTTAAAGGTTTTGGAGGAAAAAGTCCGTATCTCACCGCTTACCTCTACTGCCAACAGAACAGATTAACACCACTGTGAGATTAAGCGTTCTTTTCCTGCAGCAAACAATTACATCTGTGCTTCAGTAGAAATGGGGAACAGATCATTCAGAAGGGCAGATCATTCTGTGATTATCGCACCGCGCAGGGCTTTGTGTTGACTTACCACAATCAGATCATTGAAGAGGAAGACTTCTCTCTGGTGTGCCGCCTGCTTTTGGGCCTTGTTGACGTCTATCACTTCGAAAAGTCGACTACAGCACACCAGTCTTCTGTGAGGGACAGAGAGGACCTGCGCGCACACAAACACAAACACAAACATATCTTAACCCTAACCCTAAAACCAGGTCTAAACCCTGAAAACACCCTTTAAGGTTCAGGGGCCCAGACAGAATGTCCTACCAAACATGGGTTTGTACATTTCTTTTGGACCTGACAAAAATATAAATACAAGTGTACACACACACACAGAGCCAGGCAAAAGATACGCATTATTTATTGCAGGCAAAGGCTGAGAGGCTGAGAAAATAGATTAGCTCTCAATTTACAGTAATTCACCCTTAAATACACAGACAAACCATGAAATGACTGTATATTCTCACACAGTAATATGCAAATGTTAGTATTATTCATTCATCTTATTATGCAGAATCCCCCTTAATTAAAAAACCCAACAGACACTCGAAGGAGCAGAAATGTTATTTTATCACTGAACTTTGACGTTGCGGTTGCGCAGGAAGCTTGACGCAGGACGCTTGACGCAGGAAGCGACGCTTTGCTGATGCAACGTGAGGTGCTTATGAGAGAAATCATTAGTTTACATCACTGAAATGTATTTTTAATGGTTTGAGCAGCTATTATTTTATCATTACACGTCCACCTCATTGTAGAGGCTGTTGGCAAACTGCTCCAGTCAGTAGAGATGATACAGAACATAGACTGCAGATAAATAATAGATGTTGTCACGGGTCCAGAAACTGAGGCCAATGCCGAATCCCATGTCCTTGTCTTCCTCTCTATCATTGTTGATCGGTTTGTTTGTGTGGTCGCATTTGAATATTTCACTCCTTTATTCTCTGTACATCTGTGGCGTATGTCCTTACATTTTGTAATAAAGGCACGAAACACCATCAAGGTCAATAGATGAAATGAATAATCTGAATGAATAATCTGTCAATTATGAGCCACACTTTTCACAGAAATACTGTATTAACTCATCGAATTCAGCAGCGAAGTCAGTCTCAAGCCCGGAAGCTGAATCTTAACTAAAGATGTGTTGAGTTCAACCATGTACACGTTACACTATTCATGTGCAGTGACCAAGTCTTTTAACCTCAAAGTTAACTGCGATGATGGCTTCGGTTAATGATGTATCTAGCTGGAGTAATGACCTGCACTAACGATTGCGCTGCTGATGAGATATTTAATGGCTAATAAATGTGCTCTGCCAACGCCTGTAAGACGAGGTGGTGGTGACGAGGCCTTGAATAATGACTGAGTGACTTTTGTAAGGCGTTGTGTGTGCTTGTGTGCATCGGTATCTATTCAGCCCATGTATCTACAAAAGTCACTAAACACAAATTTCCTACTCTAATAGAGAAAAACCAGTTGGAAGTGGATTATTTGGTTGATATACCTTAAAACAACAGGTGAGCATTTTATAGAGTTAAATTAATACTGATTTATTCTGCTTACTGTATATTTAAGAGGATAGTTTGGCATTTTCTCTCTGCTTTAAAGCTGCTATAAACCACACTTTCATACAAACACTGGACTAAATGACTGTGTAATGTGAAAGGGGTTAAAACATAGAAACAAACACACATTTCCCTCAGGCGTTAATGGATGGAGAGTTGAACATTGGCCTGAATTGCCAAGCTGCTGCTGCGGCTGTGACTCCACTTATGAGTCCAAATAAATAATAATAACGTTGCTCCGTGTTTGCTGGGTGTGTTGACCGGCAATAGTTGTCGTGCTGCCCTGAAATGCTATAATCATCGACTCAGCTGGGTTAAACGTTCAAGGAACTGTATGTTAGAAATGTATTATATCATAAAATGACCATTTACAGCCTGTAAAGTCTGTGTATCTGTATTTAGTTTGTGTTTTGGTCTGTTGCGACTGGGACGTCAGATGAGTTTGTGAAATATGAGCTGCAGTTATGGATCCCACAATACCCCTCTCAAAAATGTCTCAACCAGAGGAGAAGAAAAACAAGCTTTGGAGAGGTGTTAACTAAAAGCAGAGGGACGCCTACTCTGTTGTGGACTTCTCGCCCACCTTCATACGCTTCTATCTGTAGTGTTAACTGACAAAGAAGAATCTGAGAGCGATGTTTCTGAGGATGATGAAGGGGACATTTCAAGCGTGAGGACGTACATGTCAAAGCTATGTAGGGGGTGATGCTGCTGCTTACCGTTTTCATGCCCACAATGGACTGCTCAACCTTGGAGACGTAGGTGACGTGGTCTTCGTTGGAGCGCAACTCCCTCAGTTGTATTCTTTCATAGATGCCCACCACCATGTCTCTGGGGATATCTGCTCCATCGTCCACACCTGAGACAAGAACAGGATAAGGTTGTTTTTTTTTTTGTAGTGCATCACTTTCACACAAAAAGTTAAAATTCAGTGGACGGATTTGACATGCGAGAAAGTTATTCCTCCAAGTCTCTTTCTTTGACTTACTGTCCCCATTAAGTCACGACAGAGGACGTGTGAGAGGAGGTTAAATCATCAGTGAGACAACCCATCACACCTTGAGAAGACTGTCTGTCTGGAGCACAGTGCAGTATCAAGGCTGTGCCAGTCTCTAGGCAGAGCTGAGTGTCATTAGGCTGAAAGGTGGCCCAGGAATGGATGAATGGATGATTTTTCCATCATTTGCCTTGCATTTATTGGTGTTTTATTTTGTAATTTTCTAAACTTTATGTCCTGTTTTATTATGAAACACTTACTTCCTTGTGTTTCTCGTTTGTTGAGTGCGTTGACGTGTGCTGTGTTGGTCACACCTGTTCCTCGTTATCTCAGGTCACTCACCCTTTCACTCCCTGCGAGATTGTCTTCTGTGAGTCCTAGTCATCTTCCCTTATGTAAGTCCCTTGAGTTTTTTCCCCTTCAGTGTCAGTTATTTGCCTTTGAGACTTTAGATTGCGTGACTGTTTCAGGATTTCACGTCCTTAATTTGTTATTTGCCAAAGTACATCATAATAAAATGATGTGAAAACACAACATGAACGCAACTAATTCAGTGCAATGAGGACAAAAATGAAGTATTTAATTACAATTATTATACGTCCTCTCTATGCTTAAATAAAAACAATAGTGATATGAAGAAAATGCAGTAACTCACAGTGACAGTGCAATTTTACAAATTTCATTTCTCTGCGGGCTGCCACAGTAGATTAACTTTGCGGACGCCGGTTCACGTAACGCTAGCTCAGTTGCTGCCAGTCTGTTTTAATTGAGATAATGAATGTTCCACTGTTTTTCATTACCACTGGTTTCTGCTGTATAATTGCGTTTCACCTCAGCCATTTAGCTGAGTGAACTATTCATCTGTCAGTGTGCTATAGAGAGCGAGAGAGCGCATCAGTGAGGAGAAACAAAGACAGAAAAGGCAGATGAATGAATAGACGGATAAGTGCTCTGAATGAGAGAGAAAGAGAAACGAATGCACAGACGGACGAAACACAACCAAACTGAGACAAATAAAGAGTCTGAGAGAGAGCGACATATTTTAATCTGCATTAGATGTTGAAATTGATTTTCCTTCTTGATTTAATTGTGTGGAGCAGTCTGGATGAATATATTAAAGCTGCTCTGCATTAACCTCATTGTTCCACAGCTGATTCCGGGGGAGAATCGAATCAGCGGCGCTTTGTGTCTCTGCCTCAGCGCTCGGTGAACGAGCATCTGTTTGACTGAGGCAGACAAGGATAACAGATGCCTTACGCTGTTGTCGCTGTGACCTGTGAACGTGTGAAGCACAAGAGGCACGGCCTCCTATCATAACCTCATATTTATCACCTTAAGTGGATAGACTGCAAGTCTAAACCGTGTTGGACACCGAGTCACTTCCACAGATTCATCTGTGACCACAACAGGCGAAGGACTCCCTTATGTTCCATCTCATCAGATCATAAACTATAATTATTATTTTAATTCCCATCTGGGGAGATTTATTTTATCTTTATTTGCAGTTTAAAACATTTACTTGACATAAATAAATAATGGCCTCAGCGCCTCAGGTCTACACCAGAGATTGGTGTTGACTTTTCATATTTGCTGAGTCACTTTCCCCATGTGCATTATTTATAGCTCTACAGCTGACTTACTGACGCTGACACTCAGCTCACACAACACTTTGAACATTGTGAGGTGACAACACATGCACAGAGGCTCTGAATAATCCCTGCTTGAGACGATGACTGTCGCTGGAATTCGGCCACAGTGGCCATTCTGATATTTGCATATAGTTTCAGTGAATGATGTAAACATCTAGATTTGTCAAACTCTAACAAAAACGAATGAATCCACTTTCTCTCTCCATGAAATACAGACTCCAGGCTGTGCTCCTTACCTCGCAGGTTGCGTATGAAGTCCTCTAACAACATCTTCCGGTCAGGTTTGATGTTGGGACTGTACATGTCGGTGTTGAGCAGAATGATGGCGAAGGCCAGGATGAAGATGGTGTCCGGGTTGTGAAACTGCTGCACCACATCGGGGTTACACATGCAGTAGCGCTGGCTGTTGGTTTAAAGGACGAAGAGAGAGAGGGGAAAATGTCTTGTGAGGCCAGAGTGAGACTTAAAATCGAGTCCGAGTCCATAGTGCATACACACATTAAGTAAATACTTAAAAATGTGTTCTAATTCACTTATATTTGTAAGTATTCATACACGCAGAGCTGTGTGATACGGCCAAAAACGTTATCATGATAAAAAACAAGCTTCATATTCATCGATACTGATGACAAAATGTCAGATAATGCATGTTGAATGTTTGTTAACGTTAGTGATGTTATTGCCCAGCCCCACGCGTGATATTACACGTATATTAAAAGTCTCATAGTTATTATACATTATAATCACTATGATAACGTGATAATGGTGATGCACTATAACTGCATTATAATGAAGTATAACTATATTTATAATGTATTATAATGCATCATATATATGGGCTTCTTCGTGGTAAGTGATGCCATTTGAATATATGTAGGAAATAAAAGGTGTATGAGGAGAAATGATATCGGCGGAGGGTAAAGTTAGAAAAGCGACAAATGAACTCAAGCAGTAAAAGATGTGGGTCATGACAGAGAACATAAAGATGGAAGGAACGGGGAAGATGTGACGCTACAGAAGAGTTAAAGGGAACAGTACGGACACAGAGAAAGAGAGATGAGTTAGTAAAATAAAAGGGGCAAGAAAGCAGTAAAGATGGTAAAGTATGACAAACGGAAGACAAGATGCGTGTAATTTGTCATCCTCTGATACTGCACAACATGCTTGGAAATGTCTTGACACTTGCTGAGCATGAGAGCGTCACATCAAAACAAGAGTTATGGCTTTAATTTAGCCCGTGGCTTCATTGAAAGCAATGAAAGAATGAGCCTCGCAGCAGTTGCTCTGCTTGAAAACCACCTCGAATATTTGTCCCACCGGACGTGGATCGAGCATCGCACAGGGAATGAAAAGGAGAGCGGCTAAAAAAAAAAGAGTTAAGGACGGTCCTTTGTGATTTACCATCATCTTCATAACGTTTGTTTACAAAATAATAAAGTTCCATCCCTCTTGTTTATTTGCAGATGCTACAAATGCTGACATGGTCCGCCGAGTCTTTTGCCATAATTAAACAGTCTCCAGCATTTATGGGCCCAGTTGCTGGATTTACGCAAGTAGTTACTCTGTCGGAGAAAAGAAATAAGGTGTTTGAAATCCCTTATGTTGACACTTTTTTAGCAAAAGAATGCAACAGTGGTGGAGGGGGTGTGAATGTGGGTTTTAAAGACGCCATTATTACTAATATATTAGTACTGTGCTACATCTGTCATCTGCTGAGGTATTATTTTTATTATTATTTAAGTATTTTTTACTCACCTTTTCACATTGTACCATCCCAGTTTGTCTTTTCTTTTTAGATAGCATACCAGCAGTTATTTCCCAGTGAGATTTCAAGTATTTGCCTGACGTGCCCCAACCTTACTTTTCCCTTATAGTAACGAGACTTCATCACTTCAACCTTTTTAGTGTATTTCAAAAATGTATACACAGTGTCTGGCTTTAAATATAGACATGGAGAAATAACCATGCCGTATATAGTGATTATCGCACAGCTAAAACAACTGATCCAATGGTGGGCTTGGTACTTTTGTACAGTACTTTATATTCTGTGTCTGCACATGTGAGTTTAAGAGAGAGAGAGTTAGCTTGGATGGATGTGAGGTGCATGGATGCTTTCTGATTAGGTGATGGATAGAAAAACATGATCTACATCTAATCAGTGTGTATCTGTGTGTGTGTGTGTGTGTGTGTGTAATTCTGCGTGCACATACTGTGAGCTCTGCACTGAAGTGTATATTGTGATCGTTACTTTAATCAGTCGTTTCCACTTTGGCGCTGCAGACTCACTGAGCTGCATGATTGGAATCCAATATCTCAGTGGGACGCACACACACACATGTTGGTACGCACGCGGCAGGTTACACACACACACACTCTTGTACAGCTTAGTGAGGACACTCACAGACATAATGCGTCCCCTAGTGCCTTACCCTAACCTTAACCATCATCATTGTAACCCTAAAACAAAATCTTAAACTTGAAAAAGCCTTTTTAAGATGAGGACTAACCAAAATGTGTTTTTTAAGTCTTTTAGTCTGCACAAAGACGTACAGACACAGGAGTTTCTTGGGATGGAAACATTTTAAACGTCTAATATACTCGTTATACAAACATAATAAGCCATGAAATAATAAAAATAACAACAATAGACCAGATTGTGAGAGATATACAGTTTAAGAAAAAACCTGCTGTTGAACTACTGCAGTATACTGTCAGATTTGAAAAGCTAAAGCTTAATATTTTTGCTTCAAAAGAAAATGAATTATGTTTCAGTAGACTGCTTTCTTCACACACTACTACTACTACTCTGAAAGGCATTGAAATCCCTGTTCTAGTCAGCAGGGGCACTGCTGAGGAGGTTTTTAACACTTTAACACACATGCAGGTCCCCTCTTGGCAGAATTTTTTTTAAAAAATCAGAGTGTCTGGGGCATGATTTAAGCATGAATAAAGCTTGACCAACAGGGGGCCTGAAAAAATGTCCCTTGTTGGCACAGAGGTCCCTTGTTGGTGAGTGTGTAACGACGCCAAGGTCCACTGTTGGTAAGGTTTATGAGTACACACACACACAAGCACACAACATAAGCAAAGGAAGTAAAGCAAAGGACCCACAATGCAGTTCAGTAAGGCCATTTTTATGTATATGCTTAGTGATTTTGACCGATCAGTATCATATGGGCTCACCTCATTGAAAAAAATAAACAGTATTTCCATTACTTGTGTAAATGGTATCCCTGATGCCGTATTTGTTGTATGAAGATAATCACGGGGCTGCACACAGATACTCATTCACTTCTCAGCGTATGTAAACGGTATGTAGCCAACCAGTAATTACACTCCTCTGTGAAGCTGCAAAATACCCCAATTTATGCTGCTTTCTATGTGAGTGTGCGCTTACTCTGCACAGAGAGATATGAAAATGACTTACAAAAAAAAATATCCACAACAAGCTTCTTACTTAATGGATCTGGCAGTGTCAAACATTGCTGCTTTTTGCCAAACCAATTTTGTCTTTTGTGGAGATGGTGTAATACACCAGTAATTCCAGTATAAACACACTGGGGGAGGCGGGGGGGGGAGGATGAAGGCGTGAGAGGCAAGTTATGTGATCGCTCGTTATAATAACTGTAATATGTGGAGCATAGATTACACATGTGACTGCGGGTTGAGTAAATGTGGATATGTAGTTGCTGATCCAGAAATGAAAACATGAACTGTGAATGTGCATCTGCAGCATTGGGGAGCTGGCTCATGTTTACTCATTCATTAGTACACTGACGCAGCAGATACTGAGGCTGCAGGCTGCTTTTCACTCCGCCCTTTGCTCATTTTCACTGCTGCTTCAAATCCTCTAGAAGTCTTTCTTTGGAGATTGGTGTGTGTGTGTGTGTTCTTGTACGGGCGTCTTTGCCAGGACCAGTAAGACAGCGAGGACATTTTGGATGGTCCTCACATTATGTCACTCCTTGACAGTGATTTTTGGAGGGTGTTGGTGAGGCATTTAGTTGTGAGGGTTAAGGTTAGGGTTAGGCTAACCTTAACCACATCATGTCTGAGAGTGTCCTCACTATGAACGCTGCACAAACGTGGATGTGTGTACCTGTATTTATATCTTTGTGAGGTCCAAATATTTGACCTTGTGGGGACATTTTGTCTGGCCCTACATCTGAAAGGGTTAAGACCAGGTTAGATGTGATGGTTAAGATTAGGATAAGGGGTTAGGGAATACAAATTTTCTATCTCTTTTATCCATTTTGTCCAATAAAGCATAGAGAGTGAAGACTTAATGTCAGGGTCAAGTTAAGGATTAGGGTTAGGCATTTTGTTGTGATGGTTAAGGGCGAGATACATATCTGTGAGTGTCTTTACTAAGATAGCAGCACACAAATGTGTGCGCACAATTTTAGAGATGTATCAAAGCACCAAGGAATAGAGGCAGCGGGCACAGAGAGGCAGCGCTTGTTATGCAATGCTAGTTATTTATAAACCACCCTGCCTCTTTCATTTTTCCCTCCATATTCCCTTCTTCCCCCGCCCCTCCCCCTCCCGCCCACCTCATCTTGTCTCCTTGCTCCAAATCACGCACAGATGTCTCAACGTTTTACCAGTGCTAACCTTTCTGCCCACTAACTGTGGAACAACCTCACCACCACCAGCGTGTTAAGCAGCTCAACATGTGTGACAGGCGGTTGTTACAGTAAACAGAAATGACACAAGAGTTTCAGACGAAGCCTTTCACTGTACTGTCAGTATTGGAACAGTCAAGTAGAAAGGAAAGACGAGGGTGTCTGCTGCACAGAAGTTTGACACAAAGATTCATGCATATTTATACTGTTTGTGGGTGAACAGTTCAAACTTTGTGACTCATTGGAATCCGAGTACGTATTAGCAGGTTGTTGACCTTCCCTCATCCTGATCAAAGTGTGTTCCAGTCGTGTTTTCATGGCTCCCGCTTTCTTTCACGCTTAAAAACGTAGTGGCCGTGTCCCGTTCACAAGGACTGCAAGACATGATTGTCCTCAAGGTTCTTCTTTGAGTAACACCCACTCAGAAATCAATGCACGCGCAGTTACAGCAGAGGAAATTAAACGAGACCAGTTGGACAAATGAGGGCTGCTAGATGATATTATCTTTCTTCTTACTCCTACTGCATATTAATGAATCGGAATATGAATGCTATTGCCAATAATAGCCAAATAATTGCTCACATGTCCATTTACTACGCACTATTATTTAATTTCCTTTTAATTGCCAGCTGAATAGTAGAAATAAATCCATATCTAAAGATAGGTTTTGGAATTGACTCTCAACAGTAAGATAAGCCCAGACTCTCGCTGCAAATGCCGCTTGTGTTTCCAATTACCTGAAGGCCTCGATAAGACGTTCCACCTTCTGGGCTTCTCCCTGGACTCGAATGTGGGCCTGAAACTTCCTCAGTGCCTCGTCCAGCTCCATGCCGGAAAAGTCCATCTCGTCCACAACACAGCTGTGGACATGGAAAGACAGAAGCAGCATATTAATTGCATGATGGCGTACACTCAAGACACAAGATGAGAGTCCTTATGTGTCTCACTATATCTGCAGGTATGAGTAACACACAGACACCGGGGATTAGCCTGGGCTCGACTATCTTCCCTGAGCAACACATTGAATCCCTATTGAATCCCTGTACCTGACAACCTCTCTTAATGACTTTAATTACAAAAAAAATCCCTGAGCCAGTGGGGGGCAAGTGGGGCAGTTTGGAGGTGAAATTAACTTTTGATGTGTAAAGTGACTTTGCAAAAAGTGACTTTTTAGGGTGTTTACTCTTCCAGAAAGCTTGGTTTTCATGTGGTTTACGCTATAAACTAGCAAACAACATTATAACAGGGTGTCAAACTCAATAGCTGTAATAACAAATGATTTTTCCATCGCTATCTCCATCTGTCTTGACTGATTTCCTCCGCTGTATTTCATTTGGAACAGCACATCCAGGCCTGTGGTCACGTGCAACCAATAATTTGTGCCATTTCAATCATTTTTATGGAACACTTAAAGCTAAAAGAGAGGCTCATTTGTTTATTTATTTATTTATTTATCTGGCCAGGTCTCGTGATAAGTGTGCTACTAAAAAGCAGGAAAGACGCAAATATATTATCTCTCCAGGGGCCGCATACAATTGCATGGTGGGCCGGATGTGGCCCTTGGGCCTTGAATTTGACACCTGTGATTTATAACTACTACTACCACGAGTAAAAGAACCACACTATTGCCCCCTTTATTTGCTTCCATTACCACTATAACAGTCGCTGATAACATGTGTGCTAATAACCACAGAGAGTGCACCTGTGTTTTCAGTAAACAAGTCATTGGGGCGCCACATTTCTTAGCACCTAGATCCATACAGTAGCCACAATGTGGTCTAATTGACTTGAGACATTTTGACTGTTGTTTATGCACAAAGAAATGAGAAGATAACGACGCGCCGGGAGCTTTACGTAGACGAGAGACTGACCACTATGTCAAAACGGTTCCCGTTACGTGAATTAGGGCTGAGTAAATCACCACCAAGTGATTCTGTTTCTTCCACATTAGTCAGAAAACCTCTCATCTACTCAGCCGTGACGACAATTTATCCAAAGTGCTTTTCACATGCACTTTACACGCTCCCATGATGCCCCTCTTCAACATCGCTCCTGCCGTGAGTGCTCCCGTTACGGCGACTCTTTAGGACAATTGAGAAAACGTGCAATTTATCCCAACGTCAACTGTGCTGCGAGTATATGTGTGTGTGTGTGTGTGTGTGTGTGTGCTGTGAAGCTTTAAAAGCACAATACTGTTCTGATCATGGCACGACAGAGTCTCCCCGCAAGAGCATCTGCATCTTAAATGACGGTTACCTTTGTAAAGTGCCACGTCGTGTTTGTCCAGCCATGCGGAGGCTAAAAGTGTCGGTGGTTTGAGAACTCGGCGACAGATCGCCGGTGTTTCCTCTGGTTTGGTACGCAAGTGTAGACGTAACCGGTGACCAGAGTCAGGACTGTGTTACAGGAGATGGAAATAAGCGTAGAGACCTTGAAAGGAAATTGTGACACATTTATTTGATGACTAATAGCAGGAGGTGGCATGTGTCCTTGTTCTCCAAACCCCGCTGCCCTGTGGTCAACTGTTATTTTTCTCCTGTCTTTTCATTTCTTTAATAAAAGAATGTAAAAAAAAGAAAGAAGTGAAAATCTGAAAGTCTGTTTTAAAATCTTTGAATGTTACTGTGTTATTTGATGCAGGGGGGCGGGATTTAAAGTATTACTCAGCATTTTTCAGCAGTATACAAGGTATTACATAATGTGTTGGTCTAGTTTCTGGGCCACTATTGTTGTTTGTTTGTTTTGTTTTTTCTCCTTGGGGCCACACGGTTGGCGTTAGTGGTTAGCACTCAAGAAGACCCAGGTTTGAGCCCCGGTTGGAACAAGGCTCTTTTCTTCCTCATGGAGTGTGCATGAGGACCTAATCCTCATTAGGACCGTAAGTGTGGGAGTGAACGGTTGTTTGTCTCCATATGTGGCGACGTGTGATGTATGCGTGACTCCAATGTCCTGTAGAAGATGGATGGATCCCTGTTTTCTCTCCTGCAGGTCTGGAGAGTGGCAGAGGGGCGGGGCTGACCTACTTACCCCCTGAGTGCAGATGAGGCTCACCTGGCTGCAGTAAATCCACACACCTGACTCCTATCGACTCGTCACCCTGCCTTTATAAGCCAGCTCAGACTGACACTCCAGTGCCAGAGAATGTCTGTCCTGTGTGGTAGTTGCTAGAGCTCAAACCCTTTGGCGTTTTTTTCTTCAGTGCCTTTTTGCTACTCTCTTTAGTGTTGTGCCTGTATTCACCTGCCAAGACATCTTCTTTAGTTTCTCCTTAAAATGAACCTTTTGTTGAACTTTCCTTGAGAGTCTCTCGCCTTTAGGGTCAACTCAGTCCACCAGACCATAACACATAATTTACTATAACATAGCCTGTGCTATTATATGTATATATATATATGTTGTATACATAGGTTTAAAAACACAACACCTGTTTATGGTGTGTGTGTGTGATTTCTGTCTTATTATCTGTTCTATTTAATAAGATGCAAAAATGATACAGCTGCCCAAACACGAACCAGAGAACAAAACCATATTAAAAAAACAGGACATGCACTTGTTTAAATGTCACATTGCACACATGAGTGTGTGTGTGTGTGTGTGTTGCTCTTTCTGCACTCCAAACGAAGAATACTGCTTGATTTTAAAAAAAGGAATGAAAGACAAAACCATGGCGACGAGAATACTCTGCTTATCAAAGTACGGTTTATTGCGCCTCATTCGTTGACTTTAATGAGTGTGGGTTAAATAATGGCAGACTGTAACTCTTTTAAACCCGTTATCGGTTGAGGAGAAGCGAAAACGGCACCTTTAAAAACAGGAGAAAATGGCGTGCTACTCACTCCAGTACATCTCTGTTGAAGGGCTTCTTGCTGTTGCCAAGGAACTCGCCAATCATCTGCCGACTCAGGCCCTTCCTCTGTAGCAGGAAGTGTGCCACGCCGATGGGCGTGTCTGGGATGAAGCCTCGCGAGATCAGGAACTGAAGACCCTTGTCCGGGTTTCTGCAACAAACAAGATAACGTATTAATAAAAGAGGGTTTTAAATAAGACTTTGTGGTCTTTTCTAATTGCGGACGGTTTGCTTTGTTTCCCGTGATAGAGCTACATGATAAAAAAGAAAACAACTGTCTGAAAATCAGTCGGTTGGATGCTGGAAACCTGCACGGAGAGACTTCATTTGTATTCATGCCCATGCTGAATTACAACATTTACCAAACAGCTCAACACTGAGCGGAATACAGATATTGTTTGTATGCACACACTTCGAGCTCAAATCTCCGTCAAAGCCTTTGTTGGACTGGGTCTGAAAGTTCTCCAGCCAGTGACCAGTTTATGAACAGACGGTATGTCTGGTTTATGTCTGGTAACTGTCTGTCTGACTATTTAAGGTTGCATGTGCACACGTTTCCATGTGATTCGTGTGTCGCACAGCTTTGCCACTTCAATTCTTAATGAAGCAAACCAAGCAGGTGTTTTTCTAAAAATATTCTGGACGCCATTTCAGGGCAGTTGTGAGGAGGAGTAAAAGACTTTGTGTCTCCTTTTATTCAAAGAGCCTTAAGGATGATTAACAGCAACCAGAACTGACTGTTTCTGTCTGCTTAGTGCACTTTGCCCCTTTCTTTTGTCTTCTTCTTTCTCAATTTAATATGATTTCTTGTTATTGCGCTGCGTATGAACTTCCATTCCTGGCAGTTGCTGGTTTTTTTATGTTTTTATTTTTTCCACGTGAACCCACAGATTTTCCCTCAGGGACGATAATGTTCATCTCACTGGGAGTGATGGTTGATCACCAAGATGGCAGATGGAATTTGTTTTGCAAAAGGACAAAGCAGAGAATCGATGCCCTCCGAGGCTTTTTTCCACTTCTGCGATTATAAGCTTTCTGCAGTCTTGTTATATCGTTTGTTATTTGTCATTCGTTTCATCAAATAAAAACCTCAAACGTTACAGAATCTCTGAGAATCAGCTATAAGAACATTTTCTGTGACCCTCCTCAGGTGCACCCATGGTAATTTGCCGTGGGAATAACACACAAGTCCTTATATGGACATCCTGGGGGTATGAATAATTTATGTATTTCACAGTAGTTTCAGTTTATGATTGATTATCTTTGGGATTGATATTAGTTCTGATGATTTAACCACATTTAAAAGGTACTCGAGCATTGTTTTTTATTCTATATATTACACATTCTTATAGCTTCTGTACATACTGTACGTTTTAACACAGTCATGCCGAAATGCTCTGTGTTCTCAGGGTTAACTTTAACGCGTGGTGAAAGGTGTCTGCTTGTATTGTGTGATTAATCGTGTGCTTTCCGTGACACTGCACACGGAGACTTTTCCTTTGAAAAATAAAAAGTCTATTTTTATGCTGATGCCTCCAAAATATGGTTTGACATCTCATTGGTTTCCATGAATCTTTTTTTTTTTTTTAAACCCACAGCCCTGCCTACCAGACGATGGCTTTCAGCCCTGCACAAGTTACTTATTTATGAACAAGGGAGTCATATCATAACTATTTATAACCCCATATATTAGACACAGAGAATAGTTGCTCTGGGGAGGAGGGGAGCTGCTGCATTACTGCCACGGCTCTCCCTATACAGTCTTTAAATCACAACCTTTATGTAACACAGTCCTCTGTGTGTGTGTGTGTGTGTGTGTGTGTGTACACCACAGCGAGAGTGGGACAAAGAGGAAGAGGAGAATAAAAGAGCAGGACAGAGGGAAGGAGGCTGGGGAAAAAAGAAAAAAGAACCAGACAGAACAGATGTGTGAGAATGAAGAGCAAGGACGACGAGCACAGGCCAGAGGTGGACTCATCGTGAAGACATCTGTTTTGACGGCGTCTCTGGCAGAGATCACTTGTTTGGGCGTTTGTCCAAAAACAGACGCTGGTCCTTATTATTTGTAATAACGAGCGGGGCAGAGGTGTGAAAAGGAAAGAAGTGACGTCAGTGTCCTTGTCCTCGGTGACCCCCAGATTGCGTCCTGATGCTTTTTGACGTCTTGTTTCACGTCAGCTTCTGATGCTATCGTAAAAAAGTTCCTTTATATTCTTCTTCCCTCTGCGTCGCTGGTAATTTGACAGATGTGCGGCGTCCGTATCTCAGACCTGTGCTTTATTTCACCACATGCGTCACATTTCCCTTTACATTTACATCGCAGATGTGTCACCGCTGCTGCTGCAAGATGTTGCTCTTGTCCGTCAAGTGTGTGCTTCTGCTGAGGAGGCAACCGAGGTGGGGGGGGGGCGGGGAAATCTAATGACACGGCTGTGGCGTCGCAGCATTTCCGCGTGCTTCTCTCTTCCCGTTCGACATCCGCATTAATCACACTATTTTTTAAATTGTTGACACCTTAATTTACTCATTAGCCGCGCTGTTTGATCCGGGCGGAATCTGTTTGTGAGAGTAGTATGTTTCTTCAAATGTGGCTGAATGCACATTAATAGAGGAACATGATGCACAGCGTGAAATGGAGGCGATAGCAGAGAGGAATAAGCAACACCAGGTTTTCTCCTACAGGGTTTTTAAACTCATTCTAACCATGCAGCCGTGCCCTTTAAATAACACGAGCAGATGTGGTTATAGTGTATGTGAGAGATTAGTAATGCTTTCCTGTTCACCATCTGGATTTCAGAGTTTGTAATTATGAAGTGGGTCATTTCGCCCTGAGGATGGACTGTTAAGATTGAGAAGGTCTGTGTGTACATGCACGAACAAGCACGCGCCGTATCTGTAGATGAGCTTTTTTTAATAGAGCTGCGTCCTCCTGGAGGACAGGTTATTCCTCTTATTGATCTGGTGATTATAGTTTAAACTCAGATTTCTCTCTTAACAGTCACACTGTTCACAGAAAAGTGGTACAAATGAGGTCTGATACGTAAGTATAGTGGGTGAGACCAGCTCCCTCGTGGGATAGCGGTGTCCAGTGTCCCTCCATGACTCTCTCTCCTCACATTGCGGCGTCATCGTCATTCTAGGCACACTCCAGGTGGAAACTTTATCAAGTGGTCACTTTCTCTCTCTCTCACTCAGTCCCTCTCCTCTGCTAACTTTTTATGCTTGAACACACACACACACACACACACACACACGCACGCGCATGCACAAAGTTTCTAACTTCTTCACTTTAATTTACTTTGCTCCTCTCTCCCTCTCTTCCTCCCCCTCCTCCTCCCTGCACATAGACCACCTGCTGCAGCACAAACGCACACGAATACACGCTCAAGCGTTGCATCACCTCACCGTGCGTGTGCGTGTGCGTGTGTGTGTGCGTGTGTATGAGTGAATCTTTTTTTGTCTGCATGATCAAGCAATATCCAAGTTTTTAGCCCAAAGCAAACAGCCCTGTTTAAGATGCAAAGGATATAACAGAGCAGGTATTAGAGGGAGGATATGAACTGGTGGAACTAATAAGCCTCAAGCGTGACTGCCCTCTCCCTCTCCTCTTCCTCTACACTTTATTTTTAATTTTTTTTTATTCCTTTTCCTTGTAGCAATTTATTAAAAGTCAGCTTATCTTTCAGGGTGTTTGATCAGGGGAAATGAGAAGAGGTGATCGCAAATAGACAGGAAAGACAATCAAACCTGTCGGTGTATGTTTTTAAAAAAGAATATGTGCCTTAAGAAAAAAAAAAAAGCCCCATAATCAAACACAGTTTTCTGTTTCAATTAAATTCTAATAAATACTAGAGGCACATGACCAGATATGGATGAGTTGAGGGTTTTTTTGAGGGCCAAACTTGAATGTTTCCAAATGATTTTAACCACAAGTGCTTTAGATATCAAAGACAAAGACACTTTAATGACAAGTGCTATAGCTTCTTATGCCCAAATATCCTGCACACATAAAAGTTGTTCCCCTCATAAGAGCCAGATTTGGTTTTGTTTTTGGCACTTCCTGTTTCTGCCATATGGGCCTTGCTTGTCATTCTGTGTTGACACTTGTGTTACTGGTTTTGTGTTCTTGTGAGGTTTTCACCTCAAGTTTGTAGGTTGTTTTACTGCCTTGAGGAAGTGGCATAACGTATTGAGTTAAGACAATGTATAACCTGTTGAGTCTCGCGTGAGAAATGTTGACTTGTTACATCCTCAGGTTCTATTTCTCCTGGTTCTTATATGGATGTCGCTCTCTACACCACAACAGGCTGGATTCTCTCTGCTAAGACCAACTTCCCTTAAGCACTCTGAATGTGCAACTTGTTCCATGCGTCAAAGCAGAAAAGATCACGTGCGTTTAAGTGCTCCATTCGTCCAAATCTGCGTACATTTGTGGCTTAACTGGAGCAACTCCTGTCGTTTTGGGGGAACCATGTGGAGCTTCCACATAAATTGTTGATGTGAAAAGGACAAAGGGAAAAAAAAAACCCTTGTTGGATTGAAATGTTAACATATTTTTCATCCCATTTCCCAAGGTGCCGGTTCACCCAGCACTGAAGGAACTTTTAATTACATTCACAACTCACAGCAGAATCGCTAATGAGAATTTTAGGCCTTGTGGATCATTGCCACTCTTCGTGTATTTCACCTAATTGTTACCCGACGAGTGTCGGAGCCCGGCTTGTAATATATATCTGAGTGAGTCTAGCTCATTTATTTGAATATTTGAAGAATTTAGGCCCTTTTGGGTATGCTCTAGGGGAGCATATGGTAAATCTTGCTATTCAATAATGCCTTCCAAGTTTGCTGTTGGCTGTGTGGCACTTTTTTTTTTCCCCACAAAAACATCGCTTTGTCTAAGATGTGTGAGAACACAACAACGTTAATGATTATACAATCCAAAAGCTGTCAGGGTTTTTGCGAGTCACGTACGATGGAGTTCTTCTCTACATTTATAATTGATCATGTCAATAAAGGACATACTTGAGGTCGTAGGTCATAATTAACTCAGGATTCTGAAAAACCCGTCTCCAAGATTCAGTGTTTCTCCCAAAAGTGGCCCAGATTGCCGCTGCTGTCACCATGGTGACACCATTTCCTTGCTGCCATAAAACCACCATGCACCTCTCTGGTAAGAGTCTTGGGGAGCTTCTTATCTGGTTTCTGACTTTGTCACCCTTCACAAAGCAGCAAGAAGACCTGAATTCACAAAGAAGTACAAACAAGCCTCTTCTTAAAACGCAACGTTTTCCCTCAACTGTCGAAACCTGTTCACGAAAGCCCAGAGGAAAATTGCTTCGGGTTGGAGTGCCGTGGTCGAGTTGCTTGTATCATTTTATATCAAAAACCTGCACCATTAAAGATGCACCTCGAGCAGAAAATACTGACGCCATTACTGACAGAAATGTAGTCAATAATATTGCAGAGCGCCGTTTTAAGCCACTTTGATTCATTGCAGTGAAATTGTATTTACTGCAGCAGCCCCTATAGCACACTGATGAGCCAAGACATTACCAAGCCTGTGTAATATGCCGCTTGTCCTTTATGTGCTGCTCAAACTACTCTGGTGCCCTTAAGGCATCTAGGATTTGAAACATCGCCATGGGTTGGCTGATCCCTTTACCTGTGTGAATGCTGCAACTTCAACAATCCAACTTAAACCGTAGCAGTAAGCTTTCTATGATAGAAAGATAGCGGGCACAAGTATCCTGCTAATCTGATCCGATTTTGTCTGTTCATGTCTTTACATTCAACACACTGCAAGATCATTTTGCAGCAATGGAATATTTCTTTTAATTTGAAAACCTAACAAGTAGAGCAATCACATTACTGAACCCTCATAAGTGGACCACGGCACAGCCTCCATTTTTTTGGGAATAACGCTAATATGACAAGCGGCAATTATTTCCAATAATTGAGAAAGTTTCCTGATTTCATTTGTTTGCGGGTAAATAATCGTGTAAACCTACTCAGAAGTTCTGCATTCATTTTTTGGAAAAGTGTGAAAGCAGGAGTAGCTCATTTTACTCTTCTAAAACTTAATTAAGAAAAACAAATTACTGGGCCAAAAAGCACAAATCTCCTCAGGCCATTATTATGTATTCCAGTGCAGTTAATCATAGCTGAGCTGTTAACAATAATTCTGGAATTATAACAGAAAACAGCCTGATTTAAAATTCTATTACGTTTGTCCTAAACACAGAGGGATGAAAACGCAGCGGCTACTCACACATTGAAGAGGTTGAGGCCGATGCGGTAGAGGCGCTTTCGCATGACATCAGTGGACAGCGTGGGTGACTTGCAGCTGGCAGGGTTTTCACAGTGGTAACGTGGCAGGCTGAGGATCATGGCCTGCAGGGTCTCCTTGGTGGAGGCTTCGGATGTGGAGCGTGCCTCTGTGGACGCGCTGCTGCTACTCATCTGCTCCGAGCTGTTGTCTGCCATCTCGGAGCCACATCGCTTCACCCCCAGGGACTCCACTGCGGGAGAGCTCCCCAATGTTACAGTTTCCTGTAGTGGAGGAGCTTGGGGGGGTTCTCGGGGTGGTGGTGGTACCACCACCATGAATTTCTCCTGGGTTTGAGAGGCAGCCATTTTTTCCAGAGGGGTAAGGGGAGGTTGCTCTTCCTCCCCTAGCTCTTCTTCGCTTGGAGGAGGAGCAGGGAATTCAATATCCTGTTCACATTCTTCTATCTCTAATTCTGGCGGCGGAGGGGGTTCTTGGGGTGGCGGTGGGGGATCTATAGATTCAGCTGGGACATCTGCAGGTGGAGGAGGCGGTTCTTGTGAAAGGCCAGAGACCGGTGGGTTGGTTGTTGTCATGGAAGTGGCTGTGACAGTGGTGGCGGCGCCATCTTGTTGGACGCAGCTGCCGAGAGTGACAGAAGTGGAAGATTCCAGGACTGAGGATGAAACGCTGAAGTTCTGGCTGTCGATCTTTACCGTCACGTCTCGAAACGCCATCATCAGCTTGCTCGCGCTCCTTGACAGGTCACTTGGGTCCGCAGGGCCTTGAGTCATTGCCGACTCTCCCACACCACCGCCGCCTCCTTCTCCTCCATCGCCTACCCCTGCTCTCCTGAAGGAATCGGCAGTGAACTGATAAGTGCCGCCCTCTTGCAGTGAACACATAGTCTTCAGGCTCCAGTTGCTGAGTGCATCATCTATGGACTTTGCCAGTGACTGGACCTGTTCTGTGAATGAGTCTTCCAGGTCCGTCAAGGTGCCACCAACTGTGGCAGGCAGAGATGGCGAACGCACCAAAGGGATGCCTGCCAGGTTACAGCCTTCTGCCAGCGCCCGTTCAGCGGAGAAACCCTCCGTGTTTTGCACGCGGACTTTGCGGAGGGAAATGCGTCGAGGCAGGCGACTTTCCAGCAGCGAGTTGCGGATCTTCTCGAAGTTCTTGCTAAGCTGGTACTGGCGGAAGGCAGTCTGGATCTTGCAGGCAGCGCGGCGGGAGATGAGGTGGCCGCCGTATTTGTGCTCTAACATTTCGATCTAGAAGATACAGAAAGGAAAAGGAAAGGACATAAAAAGAAGATCATGAGATAGGGGAATCTGTATTTTTGTTTAAGTTAACAAGAAAGGCATTTTAACTGTCTAAAGAGGGACAGGGGAAAAATATCAGACATAGACGGTTCTTGACTTGAAAGTACCAAGCACTACCATATTTGTTAAAAGGGCTTCTACTGATGCTGAGGGGCATGAATGTTGTGTTGAATAGCAACAAAACAGGAAGGCGTATAAATGAAGTAAATAAATAGGGATGGGATAACTGTGGTGGAAATGGTGGAAACAAATGCAGTCTCCAGGAGATGGAAGTGTTTGTAAGTCCTAATTGTAGGAGGAGCATTTTATCATACTCTTTCCTTGTGGTGTATTGGCTGGACATTTATACACTTTGGTCAAAGCCACAGTTTGACAGAAAGAAGACTGTAAAAGCTCACTCTTGGCATTTGGACAAACTTTTCATTTCCTCAACAAATAGAACTCATAATCTCTATGAATTCCACAGAGAGGCTCTCCATGGAACTCCAAATTGTCTGAAACGGGAACAGGCGATTAATCTTCCCTGTGAAATATTGCTCAAATGCTGTGGGAAATAGATAGAAGTGTAATATTGCCATCGTCATCTGGCAGCAGTTCAGACACTAGATGAAACCTTTTTTTTTTTGAGTTTCCCGAAACAATCATGATGTGGGTATCTTTGGAAGAGCTTATCTCCTTGAATGAAATCCCCTTCATTCAGGCTAAATCAATGAATATAATTCTGTGAGACTGTAAAACTTTATCTAGGGCACACGTGAGGAGGAGGAGGAGGTTCAGGCTTGGAAAGAATATCATTATTGCATTCTGTCACTTCCAAACATGGAAAAATACACAGTACATGAGAAAATTCAAAGTAAACTATCCCCCCTGTATATTTGACGGAGGATTAATGTCCCCCATGGACTCTAGCAAAGAGTCACCGATGTTTGCAATTTGGTGACAATTTGGCAACCACAGTGACACACAGTGAATATCTTAACCTACTCTACTCAGCTCTTACCTATTTATACTTCACTGCAAAGCCTGTGCGAGCAAAGTGAGATGTGCTGAGAATATTCAGGGAGGTTCTGAATGATTTGGACTTTTACTATATCTGCACACGGTGACTTCTCAGTCACTGTCGGCTCTCACAGACTGCTCGAACTTGGTTCGGCTTTTTGTTTTCGCAACAACGTGCACGCACAGAAGTTAATATGATTGACCTCATTACTCAGAAAGGTGTCCCTTACCAAAGCAAATGTTGGCAATGAGTTCCAATGCAGAGGTGCCCTTGGATGTGAGAAAAGGCCCCGTCAGTGGGCCAGTGTTTGATTAAATGTGTCAGGTGAGCTTGTTGTGTAAGCCAGGTCAGGGATAATGCACGAAATGTTCACTTTATTCACCATCAAACCGCGTATCTGATACACTTACCATGGAATTACCATGGAATTAGAGCCATCATGACCGTGACAAGAAGGGGAAATGATGGCTGGAGAGGAATTAAAAGACAGTTAAAGGAAAATAAACAGGATTTAATGCCAGGGTAAGGATTGTGGTGGATAAGCGACGTGATAAGTGGTCAAAAAACTGTTGTTTTTTTTCTTGTAAGATGATTTTGAGCACCATATTTATTCATGTTTATCTTCCTAGCCACATGCTGAACAATTTGCCCCATTTTAGTTCTGGTGCTCTGTCAAGCAAAACTATCAGACCTCATGGGGGAAGCAAATTTTGTGTGTATACATCAATTATTGCAGGGGTGGGTGGGGGCACAAATACTACAGTCTGTTTGCAACCGGGTCAAGAACGAGAACAAAGTGCTTGAGTTTTAACTCACTTCAAGTTAACGTGCAAAGGTTATAGATAAACACAATTAATAAATAAACAATAAAAAAGTGCATTGCAGACAAAACAACAGTTCAGGTTGTTGTGTTTTTTGCGAGATTTGATGCAGTGAAGAAAGAGATTATTTGACCCATGTCAGCGCCGACTTCTGACCCCCCTCTACTGCTCTCGCCTCCTTTATTATCCCACCATCAGACCTACCACTGATCACTTCACTGAGCCCTGATGGAAAGAGATTATTCAGAGACACAGTGGTCTGAGAATCAGACAGTCTGTGCTACCATGGTCTCTACATCGATTTGGACAGGCAGATTAGCACCACGCTGACCTCATCATGTTCCCGTCTGTGTGTTGACGACAATCACACACACAGGAGTGTATGTATGTGAGAATAACAATAGTACGGGAGCTTGAAGTGGACATAATAAAATATATAAAGTCAAAGGCAGCAGTCTCTCACTGCTCACTGAGTCAGAAAATGTCATTTTATGTAATAATGCACAGTGGTTTCTGATACTGTTGTAGGAAATCATGACATGCCGGACTTTTTGTTTATCAGATGTTTCCACCTGAAATGTGCAATTTTCTTAATAAAATCCAAAATAAGAGACACCTTTATGTTATAAAGGGAAACAAAAGTACAATACACAGCACTTTCTAGAGTCATGCGCCACAATTTTTATGTCCTTCATCTTGTTTTTCCCCGTTTGGGGGAAACTACAAAGATGAAAGACCACGTTTAGCGCTAAGTAGCCTTTAGCATGGTGCTTTAGCTAAATTACTTTTCACAAGACATAACATTCGTTGCAAAACCAGATTTCTAAGTTCAAGTTAGTACTTTTACGTCTTCTAAATTTATCTTATGAGAAAATTAATATTAACATGCCAGGTCAGTTAAGCATAACTTAGCTATGAAGGCTTAGCTTACCTATTTTAGCTTAGCCATGGTTCAGCTTGAAAGAAACACTTAAGCTATTTAACATCTTATATCTGTATTATTATATTAATAATAACTATCTTGCTCCTTTTATCTCAGTGTTTTCTTTCCTTTTCTTTCATTTTGACGCTTAATAAAGTTGGAATATATTGACTTTTTTTTTTTTTAAAGTGTTTAATCGTAATTCATCATTTCTTAATGTTCTCCAGAGGAACTCACTGAACAACGTCGTTAAACCTGCGACATTTTTGCATCAGCAGTTTTAAGGGAAGCTGTAAAACTCTTAAATGTGTCCGAGAGAAGAAGACGTGAAACCTTTTCTAATATTTCTTGTCCATCATGTGCACATTTAAGCACAATTATGAGCACATTCAAGCTTCACCACCGAATGTTCCACTTTGACGGGATTGAGGCCATTTGAATGACTCGAGCAGAGATTAGCAGCAATTACAGACCAACAGATGAACTTTTTCGAACAAATGTGTCAGTGGTACATAAAGCGTTTAAAACACAGATTGCAAATGAGTCTGAGGATCCTTGATTCACTTAAAGGAAACTTGTCAGGGATGTTAGGATTTGTCACATCAGAGCTAGAACACAAATGTCAAAAAACAATATTTATATTGGATGTCACATTAACTGTGATATACAGTCAATTTTAATAAAACTCTAACATGGAGAGACACTAAAAGTAAATTGTACTCAGATTCGCCGCATTCATATGCGCATATTAAACAATATAACGCAGCAACGTTAAGTTGAAGTGAGTTAAAGCTCAAGCACTTTGTCGTTCTTGACCCGCAATCAAGGTATCGCCCTGCAGATCCAATTACCCTGACATTGATCTGTGGACCCCGCATGCCTGTCTGTACTGATAGAAGATCAATCTCGCTGATCGCGTATCTCCAGCATCATTGACAGGGAGATAATGAAAGGGGCTTTAAGATGTGAGATTAAAAGTGTAAACGGAGGTTAAAACAACCTTGGATCTTGAAAGGGGAAGACTGGTTCTAGTAAACACCCATTACCATCATTTTCTTGCTTATCCTGCACTATTTTATATTTACAGTTCACTTATAAAAATGGAGTTAATAATCTCTGAATAAATGTAGCTTCGCATTTAGAGATTAGTACCCAGACGCTGAGAAACGCTTAACTCCAGGGCAGCTGCTCAATATTCTGCGGTATTGATTCATCGTGGTCAAATGACCCCAATGGAAGCCCGTGCTCGAGAGAGGCAGGTCAAAACATTTGCTCCCCATAAATAAAACACATAATCCATGAGCACTGAGGTATCTAACAAAAAATACCTGCAAGGTGTGCACGGATTAGCATAAAAGTCATCTAAATGTCAAAGAAATGGGACGAAAATGCTCAGAGTGAAACAAAGCAAAGAAATCCATGCATCTGTGGAGCGAGTAAAAGTTTGGTTTGGTTTGAGCTGGTGAGAAAAGCAGCAGTGGCAGACAAATACAGCAGGGATCCAAGATTTCCCATAATGCAACTTCATATTTGTCTTTCACCTGAATAAGCACCTCCTCTGAAGCCTTACACCACACTAAAGTACACTTCTTGGGAAGAACCAGCGCAGTGCCCCTTCAGAACATTAAATCCTCAGCTTGTAACTGTGTTATTAGATCATGACAAGCTAACACACACGTGGAGGTGCCACGAGTTGAAGCCGAGCGCTGCCGTCTTACCTGGTCGGCGATCCACGGGCTGGAGGATGACAGTGAAATGGATGTCAGTGATGCAAATGGATGACAAACGTGGCATGGTTCTCGCAATGGAGACGTACAATGCGATGCGGATGGCGTGAGACCCCCTGATGAACAGCATGACAATCATCACCACAATCATCAAAGACACAGTCACAGATTTTAGATACAGTCAGTGAACACACTATCGCAGCAAACGTACAGCGTTTATTTCACCCTCGTATACACATGCGAGGGCTGTCACTTTTTATCCAAAGCTCAAAGTCGAAACCTTAAGAAGTGAAATGCATACAGCCTTGAAGCGCACCAGACACACAGGACACAAGCTAATCTGTCGACTCACCTGTTGTGTTTGTTTGTTTGTTTGTTTTTTTTTAGAAAAAGTGACAGCCCTAACATGTGCATCACTGCTAAAACAATACCTAATGCATGTGAGTTGATTTCTGGGAAAATTACAGCACAGCAGTTGAAAGACGTCATTTTCTGAATGTAAACGCTCACATTCCAAATTGGGTGAGAGACGACGAAACCAGGTGAGGATGAGGATGAAGATGATGACGATGGTTTATGATGATGCAGAAAAAAAAAAGAAGTAGATAAAAAGTCTGTGTTGTCCAAAAAATACAAACAACAGCAACAAAATTGAATCCAGCTTTTCAAAGCGTGTTGGTCCAAACCAAACATCCACCGCCATCATGACACAAGTCTCATCATGACAAACGTATCAGACTAACACAATACACACAAAGACACCAACTTACTGCACCCCACACACACACACACACACACACAAACCCCACCCCACACAATCCCACAGCCATCACAGCCCTACCTGCTTATTTTTGAGGTCAAGCGAGAGCTCATAGTCGGAGGTGGCTGAGTGCGAGCCGGCCCCATTGCGCTGCACCCTCAAGGGTGATGCTGTGTGGTGCAGGCTGGCTCTCCTCCCAGCCCCACCTCCTTTAGCTCCTCCCCCTTCCTCCTCCTCTTCCTCTTGCGCTGCCTCAACCTCCGGCTGCTCGGCCTCCTCAGCTGCGTCCGGCTTCCGCTTTGCCTCCGCAACGTCTTCCGACTTGTGATCCTCTTGCTCCCCCGCTGGTGGGTCATCGCTGCGAGGCGGCGGCGGCGGTGACGGGGGCGGGGCTTCAGTGGTGTCCTGTGCAGCAGTGTCGTCGCTCGGAGCCTCGACATGCGGCTGAGGTTCGGGCTCTGGTGGTTTGGGTTCGAGATGTGGCTGAGGTTTGCTTTCAGGCTGAGGCTGTGACTGTGGTTGGGGCTCCGGCTGTGGCTGTGGCTGTGGCAGGTGAGTCTGAGGCTGAGGCTCTTGCTGCTGTGGCTGTGGTTCTGGTTCGGGTTGTGGCTCCGGTTCCGGTTCTGGCTGTGACTGGACCTCACTCTGCAGCTGCCCCTCTCCTCCCTTCCCTTCCTCACCCAAAGACGATCCTAGAGGAAGGTCATCGCTGTAGAAAGGAGGAGAAAATGCAGAGTGAGGTTGCTGCTGCATTCCGTGGTGAGCTCTGACCTCCTCTCCAGGCTGCCTGGGTCAGTGGTAAGAGGGTGACCCCCTTCTCTTTTCTCTCTCTAATCCCTCACTCCAGTTCATCTGTCTACCTCTCTCTGTTCTGTCTGCCTCGCCTCGTCTGTCTAGACACTGACAGACAATGGACACGAGGAGAGACAAAAAAAAAACACGGCACAGGAGAGCAAACAAACAAACAAACAAACAAGAGTGGAAAGAAAAGTCAAATCAAAAAGTGATTTATTTCAGCAAAAACCTTCAGAAGAGAAAATGTGGGAAAAGAAAGTTGACAGCCCATAGTGACACACACACACACACACACACACACAAAGACACGGGGACAGTCATGCACTACTATACAAATGTCTTTTACATTGAGGTGTTTGAACACAGAGGGGAGGTGAGTATTGTTGTTTGTGTTTCATCCGTTTCTAAAGACCAACGAGAGACCCTCGTCTTTGATCTATTTATTGTGGTAAGTGTCAGTCCCACACGTCTTTATGTTGACAGACGTCTTCTGAGGACTGCGTCATGTGTTTGGTAAATCAGCAGGAGTTCCTACAGTGACGAGCTCTGTTTTGTGAGGTGAGTTCCTCACAGAACGGAGTAAGAAGACAGCTACGGCACAAAAATGCTTCACGTAAACACCTAAACCTGAACTTATCGGAACCATTTTTTGCGAACCATAACTCTCCGGTTTGGTTTAGCATGTGTCTGCTAGCTGCACGGCACGGCACGGCTAATGTACCTTTAGCATAGCACCTGCAACTGGGTACTTCTTTTTTTAGTACCTGCTCTGGCGTGGTTCCAAGCCGGCCACTGATCGGTCAGAGTGCCGTAACAGGAAGAGACGTCCGACGCGAGAATTAAGCCGAACTGTAGCTCAGTTAAAAAGACTTAACAATCCTGAACACGTGGGTTCATCTCCAACAATTACCAGGGAAATGTCTAAAATCTCAATATTTAACGGACGTCAGACAATATTTAACGTCTGTGCTCCGGTGGTTCAGGAAGTACTGAACGAATAGTTTTAATGAACTGACTCTAATGATTCAGTTACACTGAAAACAACAGCTTTACAAGTCACTAGTCGCTCGTTTGTGTGTGACGCGCGTAAACGAAGTCACCGTAGTTTCGTGCAGTGATGACTCCGCCCACACTGAGTAGGAACCTGAGTAGGTTTATAGTGGAAAACCAACCTAAACCGCGCCGTGCCGTGCCGAGCTTCATGTGTTCATCGGCAGTATAATGTAATGTAACAACAACACCACAGGTGACCAAAGTGCTTTAAAAATAAAGGACACACAGCATTAAAACAGATGGTAAAACAAATTCACGAAACCTAAATCAAAACGCACAAGGATTAAAAGAATAAAAAAACATTCTGTATAAATATGTGTTTAAGTTTTAAGTGCTCACATTTCTAACGGCAACAAGTATCAGCACATTTCTGCAGAAATCCAAGCCAGGTTTCCAGACAACATGACATGTTGTTACTCAGATTAAGATAAGCGTTTTCTTTTCCTCGTATTATTGGATGTGGTGATAAGACTGCAGTCAGTGAGCATAAAATTAGGATTTTCAGTACCGCAGAAAAAAAGTGATTCATCGAGGGCAAACTTTTTTTAGTCTGAGCAGCAAGAGTGAGTGTTTTTTTTTCTTCTTCCTTTTCCCTCAAAGTTGCAGAAATAAGTGAAAAAGAAAAACATAACCTCTGCACATCCATCCAATTATAAATAAATCACTTCGATATCTGCTTATTTCCTCTCGTGTCGCAGAGTGTGTCGCGCATTTGTGCGGCGCTTTATCAAGAAGCTTTCCCACACAGGGGGCGCGCGTCTCGGAGAAAGTATCTTTAGCAGCGATGTAACCGCGTCCTGCTACGTCTATAAAAAGGGAGGCCTCGTATGAAGTGATGAATTATGAACAAGAGAAATGAGAGCCTGCTGCTTCTCGGCTGCAGGTGAGCGGGGGAACAGAAGACTTCGCTTAGCGGGACGCGTTGTTCGCCGTGTTCACACTTGCTTGTTGTGAATCTAAATGCAGCCTCTCCTATTTGTGTTTCCCCCCGCGAGACAGGATCTGACATCCAATAGGATTTCAAGTCAAAATCTGATAAGAAAAAAAAAACTCAAGCACAGCGTGGGTTAGAGCTGTTCAAAGGGGATTACTCGTAAGAGGACACATAAATAAATAAATCACCATGTCATGTCGTGATAATGGAATGTGCAGTATTTGCATTATCCTCACTTTCCTTTTTAAACCTCAAAGTCAAACACTCGCCCTGCAACATCGACTCCGCTCCACGTCCACACACACACACACACTTTCCTGACATCTCTGTCCTGAGCTCTTCCAGATGACGACGTAAAATATGTCAGTTTGGAAGACGGATGAGTACAGCAGCCTCCAATCCACCCGGAATATAATTACAGCGTCTCGTGTCTCTCTCTGTCACGACTGCAAAGAGGTCGATGCTTCAGTGCGACACCATGTCCGGCTCTGTCCGTCTGACAGAGGTCGCGCGTGCCGTTCACGTTCTCTATTAGCTCAAAGGTGTGTTAGCGTGATCCACTCCATTGTTTGAGTAAATGTAAGCACAAGGGAAAATGTCACATGACATAATACGCCATAGATTAAATCATGAACCCATGAGAGAATAAGACACATTTGTGCTTGTCATTGTTGAAAAATGTCTATACGTGAATATAATGCTTTTGTAATCTTTGACTTAGCGTGACTTAAGTAACTTAAGTGAAATATCTGTATTGTGAAAAACGCGGCGGTGAGGTTTTCAGTGTGAACTCTGTCGACTTTTATGATTAACCTTGAGAGCTCCTGCCGTGGTGAGGCTACCGGGCCGTGTTATCTTCCCGTGGTGGACGGCGGCCATGGAGCCGCTGAGGACCAGCGGAGAAACCGCATCAGCACAAGAGCTCCCCGAAGCAGACAATTACAGCTGATATTTTTCTGCTCCAGACAGAAGTCATTTATCTTGTGTGTGTGAGTGTGTGTGTGTGTGTGTTTTCCCCCAGTATAGAAGCCGGACTTTAATAACAAACAAAATCACTTATTTCTGTTTCTTTTAAAACATTTTCTGCTTATGCAATGCTTCCTCTTTCAAACCCAAATCCCTTCTCTCTCCTCACTGAGAATGAACACAAGGACACACTGCAGCAGAAGAAGCCTCGGAGATTAGACCGGCAACTATTTTCTCAATTAATCGAGTAATCGTTTGGTCCGTAAAAAATGTCAGAAAACGTTAAAAAATGTTGATCGGTGTTTGCCAAACCTGGAAATGATATTCTCAAATGTCTCGTTTTTGTCCACAGACCATAATAATTCAGTTTTAATGAATATGTTCACATTTAAGAAGCTTAAAACAATCACAAATCTTGTTTTAATCATGAAAAAAAGCTTTAAAATGAATAATTGATGAATGGAGTGATTGTTTCAGCTCTAAAATGGGACGTTTTTCAATATCTGTGTGTTTGTATTTTGGATTCACAGACATGGATTCAAAGTATTAACACTATTAAACTGCTCAATGTCATAAGTACTGTAAATTCTCTTGAGAAAGACCCGCTCTCTATAATCGCTAATCTCAATCAATCAAGATGAGTCTTTTCCTTTGTCGTTGTTGGTGATTAAAAGGAGAAACATTCGTCTCTGTGGCTCCGTGTGCTTTAATCTGCAACCTCACCCCTTGTTAACCTCCCTGTATATTTAGTTTAAAATAAGTATAATAACGATAATCAAATAATAATAATACACAACTCCTTATATGGACGTTCTGGGGGTGTGTGTGTGTTTCGGCCACATCTTCAGGCTTTACAAAAATGTGTTTTTGTCGTCTTCTTATTCACAAATTCAAACCAATTTTGAGCAGTTTTTGCTCAGGTGTGTTTATATAGTCGGTGATTTTGTGAGATTGTCTACAGGTTGCGCTGAAAAAAAGGATATAAAACCCTCTTTGTATTATTACGTTTTCGCACAGTGATGGGAAAAGGTTTTGTAAAGGTTAATAAAATGGATAAAAACAAAGACTATACTAAACCAGGGGTGTCAAACCCAGTATAATTCAGGGGCTTCATTGAAGCTTAAGTGGGCCTGACCAGTAAAACAACAACATAACAACCTATTAACACCAAGAAACTCAAAATGTTCCCCATATTTTGTTTTAAATTCAAAAATATACTATTTCACATCATTGTTATCATTATTATTATTATTATTAGAAATGTTCACAAATGGCCCCTTCGGTGGGCCGGTTCTGGTCCGCGGGCCGTGTGTTTGACACCCCTGCTCTACACTGTCAAATTTCCCATATGGTGGTTGGCGGCATCCTCTTTTTGCTTTCTGCTCGCCCGTCGTGATCAGTCTGGAAAGGACAGATTATGGAGATGACAATCGATACTACTTCTACGCGCAGTAGAAGTAGCTGACACACACACACACACACACACAGAGAGAGAGAGAGATGGAGAGAGGATAAGAAACCTGACATAAAAGTGCAGCCGTCTGTAATTCCATATTTTTTACATGTAATCTATATCTATATATTCTGAGTGAGAGTTGACGACATGGACTGGAATCAACGTCCAAAACATGATACGACACACAAATAGCCGGTAAAAAAGGTTTTGCCGTTTATCTCTCGTGTAGAATTTCGGGATGGAACGAGGATATTTACCCAGAAGTGTTCAGGGACCCGCTGCGTCTACAGCCGGGGCCCCGGCATAACCACGGGCAATCCCATGTAATGTCAACGGCGCGTCTTTCCAACGACAACAACAACAACAACACCACAGCAGCGCGCGGTGTAAAAAACAAGCAAGACGAAAAGAGACTGAATCTCTTCAAAAATCCGTCGCCCGAGGATGTGTGTAAAATAAAGAGCAACACAGCGAGCGACGGAGAGAGGCAGCAGCAGGAGAAGTTGCATATTAAATGACGTCGTCCGTCGTAATCTCTCTCATTCTTACACGTGTGCAATCTCTGCCATTAGCATTCCGCCCTCTGTCTGGGTCTCTGTGAGCAGAAATGATGTAACGCTATTTGTATGCTGTGTCCTCTGTCTGAAAACAAGCTCTGTCAAAGTGATACTATCAGACCTGACAGAGGGAGCATTAGCGTGTGAGCAGAGGGCAGGCGGGGCAAAGCATTTATCCCATCACGCCGCAGAACAAGCAGTGGAATTAGTTTTCTGAAACTTTCCGTGCGTCTCTGTCTGGTCTCTGAAGAAAATCTGACTGGAACAAGGTTGATTGTGTCAAACTGAAATGCTATGAACGCTTTTTTTTAATTCGCAGTGCATGCGGATGAAGATAGAGGGCGCTAGGGCGCCACCCCACCAGTCTCACGTGAAGAAGAAGAAGATACGAATCGTCGTCAATCAACGTAAAAACAAGCTACACATTATACTGTCTGTGTGATCTGCATTCAAGTGTAGTTTAAAAAAACGTCAAGTGACGTATTTCCAGGTTCCTTGAGAGCACAAAAGATAGGAAAACTCTTGAAGACCTGCACAGAAGCAATGGGTGCAGCGACGCAGCGACGGTGCTAAGACTGATGCAGTTGTGACTCATCTGTCACATCCGCAGTGATAAGCCATTAAATCGACTTCACCTGATTTGGAAATATGGATCGTGATTGTTCTTGTACCTAAAGCTCTGTTTGATGCTCACTTCCCTACTTCTAATTCACATCTTGTTGCACATCAGAATGCTATTTTTATACCTCAGCCTTCTTTCTTTTTCTTTTTTTTTTTTGTTAATGTGCGTCGCCTGACAGAGAAGGAGAAAGGGAAATGGTGTGTTCAAGAACAACAATGGCTGCTTTCACCTCGTTGTGAGGGGAACAAACAATCGAGCCACCCCCACTTCCCTGATGATTTCACAAGCTAATTGCCTATTATCTGACCTGTCGGGGGGAAATAACTGTGTTTCTTCCTTATTTGGCTTTTCCACTTGTTATACAACCCCGCCCCCAACCCTGCAAAAAAAACCCCAACAACTCAGTTTCCCGATGAACAAATCTCCTTTTTTAAATCTGTAGCGAAGATAAACAAAAATTCAAGGCACAGACACCGCATTTCTCTTTCTGGCACTGATGTATTCACACGGAGGAAAAAGGAAACTTTTAACCTGAACATGGTGAAAGTTGCGACTGCAGAGGGAATGGTAAACAAACTGTTGCACTCATGGTTTCGCCGCAGAAGACGAAATATCCCTACACCTTTTTGTCCCTGTGGAGAACAATTGGGGTCGTTAAAAAAATAATCATCATTTCTAAATGACAACGATTCTTCTGTTTCACGAGCTTGCATCGCAACATAAACCCTAAACGCAGCCTTTGTCGCCGCCTTCTGACGACGTGAGTTAACTTTAAGCCAAGTATTCTGGACATTATTCATTTGTGTGTCGTAGAATCTGTAAATTAGGGATGTATCGATATCAGATATCGATATCAGCTAAGAAACGAGTATCGGATTATATCGGACTGCCTCTAAATGAGAGGCTATGAAGCCGCACAGCGAGCGCGAGCTAGCCGTGTCTTGTCTCTGAAGACACAAAGTCAACCAATAAGTGGTTATTCTACACTATAATATTTTGCCTGTGAGTGTATTTTGTGTTATTCAGTGTTTTTCCAAAGTCATTTGTCTCTGCATCATCATATTCTGATATATTCATGGGAAAATGTGATAGAGTTTTACACTTGCACTCTGTATTAGTATTGTAAAGTGGTGACACATTGAAAACATCAATCCACCGACTTCTGCTGCTGCAATTCACCTTCAACAACCTTAAAAGCCTGCTGATCATCATTCACTCACACACACACACACTTGTTTTTATGCCATAATGCATTCCCCTAACCCCTTACCATAACCTTAATCCTCACAACTAAGTGTCAAACCCTTAACCTAACCCTAAAACCAGGTCTTAACCTTGACATAAAAACGGTTTTAAAGACAAAGTGTCCCCACAAGGTCAAAATGTCCTCTCGAAGACATAAATACAAAGTACACTCAGGTTTGTGAGGTTATTAAGTGTGTGAGAGCAGAGCGGGGGCAAATATATATTTTATTTTATCTCCCTAAACCTTAAATCCTGTCATCCCTGCAACCATGAATACTGCCTGTGTTCGTGTTCACCAAACATGAACATGACTGTTCCGAGGCTTTGTGAGGAGGAATGTTGAGCTCAAGGACAGTCTGCACCGAGCTCACCGAGGCCCGTGACGCTAAAAAGTGCTTACTATTGTTGTAATGAAGTGTGTGAAAAAACCTGGCTGACGCGTGGCACAGCACCCGGGAACAGGAAAATATGAGAGTTAGATGACTGTGTGATCATAAACGTGACACATAATCACCACTGAGCTGCGTTACCTTACATGGTACATTTATAAAAAATAGTTTAAAAACAGTAAAGAAACCATTTAAAAAGCATGAATAATAAAAGCGTTCCTTTTAACGCAGCTTATGTTGGAGGAGATGTACCAGACATACCAGAGGCTAACTGTAGCCACAGCGACTCGGTAATCATTGACATATACAGTCAATTTAGAGTCTCCAATTAACCATAATAATCTTTGGACTGTGCGAGGGAGCCAGGAAAACCCTTCGGGGTTTGGGTGTCGCGCTCACGTTCCGTTCCAGTGCCGGCAGTTTCTCCTGCAGGAAGCCGCACCGTCTTGTTTTTGCATGTCCTTGTACTCTGTGAGCACGTTAGCAGCGACCTCCTCGCACAACCTCAAGCAAGTTTCCATGGTTACCATTTTCTTCCTTGTTTCTGTTGACCTCAACAAGCTTCAGGGCCATGAACCGCGGCTGGAGAACTGTTGTGCTCACGGACACGGATGATGAAACGGGCCTTGGGGAGAACCTACACACTTCTCACAGAGAGGCCACAGTCGAATAAAACCAGGTTTCAAAACAAGGGTCTTTCTGCTGTGAGGAAGCTGTGCTAATCACTGAAATGCAAGGGGTGTCGCGACTAAGTCTTGTACTGACTGCTCGGTCCATCCATCCATCCATCTTCTCCCACTTTATCCTCCACATGAGGTTCGCCGGGGGGGAGCTGTACCAATTTCAGCTGACATAGGGCGATAGGCGTTGTCACACCCCTGGACAGTTCTCCAGTCCGTCACAGGGCCACACACGGAGACAAACCATCCACTCTCACACCTATCTATCAAATATCTGGAGCTGGTAGAGGCCTGCAGGGCCCACTGTGAGCCGATCGAGGTGGGCCGCAGGGGGTTTCCAGGGCAATCTCTGCACCGAGTGTTAAGGCTCCTTGGCATAAGAGGGTTGAAAAAGCTTCTAGGTGGTTGTGGGTCAGGAGGGGCGAAGCGTGGAGTAGCGCGCTGCTCGGACACAAGCCAGGGTCTGACCAACCCCAGGGTGTCTGATGATCTGAGACCCGAAACACCCCGTGACCCTGGGTTCATCACTGATGATGCGTCCAAGCTGTATCTTCTCGGTGTTTCCATGAACTATGGTCAATTTAGAGTCTCCAATTTACCTAATCCCCCGTTTTTAGACTGTGGGAGGAAGCCGGAGAACCTGTGACCCTTGTTCCAACCGGAGAACCCCTTGGTCTTCTTGCTGCAAAGGCGAGAGGGCTTATTTTTCTTTTTCCATTAAACAAATCAAAACAAAAACTTAAAAAAGCAAGCACATTTCCACCCTTTCAATCGGCGACACCTGAATAAAAACACAGGTGACCTCAGCATGACCCCGGGAAATCTCACAAATACAAAAGAGACCCGGCTCCTACAGTGGGTTTTTTTCATTCATCAAAAATCCATCGACAAAACAAGTCAACAGCTGATTAAGTGCGACGCCAATCCCCATCAAAAAAAAAAACTGTGCCGTGCCCACTGCTACGTCAAGCATCCTAAATCTGACATTACACAACATCACACTTCAAGAGCATTTCACTGCTCTGCACCGGGCTGACAAATGAACGTAATCTCAAGTCGTTTTAAACAGTTTTGGACAAACAACTCCTGATTTTGCGACAGAGAAAAACGCAAGACTCGCAGGCGTGTTATTTATTCCTCTTCCCCTACCATTTATTTGTCAGCCGCGGTGCCTCTGTGCCACGGAGAGAGGGATGTTCATTGTTACGCTGGAGCCGAGGAGGCAGGCGATGCATTGGTCTGCCGTCAGGCACACTATTCACTCTTTTGGCACATGCTCCACTATCTGTCACAGTATTCACTGACTCACACACACACACACACACACACACAGCCCAGTCTCGCCGTCATCGGTGAAATTGCTTTCAAGTGATGGATGAAAAAAAGAAAATGTGACAGTGTGTTCATGTTGTGACAAAAAAAAATATGAAGCAGAACCAGGCAGCGGCTGCGTTCCCTACTGACTCTTCACCAGAAAGTGTTCCGATGTTATCCAGGTGAGAGCCGATAAGAGCGGGAGAAAATTCAATTAGATCTCAGTGAAATGTGAAAGGTTGCTCTTCCAGAGAGTGCGAGTCCGTCGACTCCCGAGTCGACCTTCATGTTTCTTTTTTTTCCCCCCCGTCTGACATCGTTGCTCTTCGGGCTGAGAGAAAGTTGCCTCATCACAGCGGCGGGTTTATCTTAAAATGGGGCTTAGCAGGCTCCTGTAGAAGCAAACTAATTATGCGTTTTACGGCTCCCAAAGAAGCTTAAGGTGTGCAGTGAAAAAAAAAGAAAAAAAGAGGACACCTATAATGACCTATAACACCTTTGACTTTGCTCCACAGCGATCGTCCTTTGCATTAAAAATGTGTCGGCAAAGAAGTTGCACTAACTTTGGATGAGAAGTGATGAGTCACCGACATTCTTACCCAGCTTTCTTTTTCATCGTGAAGGTTTTTTTTTTTCTTTTCAGTACAAAAGCCTGAGTCATGCGGAGCCGTCACCTCGTCAGAACGAGGCCAGAGATGACGCGGCCTGACACGCGCAGCGCGAGGACGTCTGAGCGCACAGGGCGTGTGACTCCGTACTTTTTAATATGGAGGTCATGTTAATGGCAATCTGATGTTATAGTTCAGTGTTTATAATGAGGTGAAAAGGAGATCATATCACAGAAATACCGTGACCTTTTCAAAGTAATATCCAGGCTACAATACACTCACATTATTACCAAGCCGTTACTTCTGTGTTTACTGTACAAATACTGTACTGTACTGGAACATTAACAGCATGACTCACCATTAAGAAAAAGCAGCTGAGGTCTTGTGACGTTCACACACTTCAAAAAGCACAAAAGCGTGAACAATGAAGAGTGTGAGGGACTTTAATCAGCATTTCATCAGGAGTGAGTCTCACTGCTCTCTCTCTCTTTTCATTCTCTCATCTCAACTCAAATACATCCCCCCACCTTTGGTTCTTTCTTCTCTCACACCTCCTCGCTCTCCTCCTCCTTGTCTCTCATTACCGTAAGTGAGGCGACAGCAGAGCCGCGCGCCCTGTCAGCAGTTTCTCATGTCCGATCCCCCCTCACCGCCGCCGCCGCCTACTCGCCAATCATTTTCCTGTTGATCTGGCGTCGTGTGGCTGTGGGCAGGCTGTCAGAGCAAGGACTCTGCCGGGGTTGATGTACGCTGAGCAAGACTGTGACACCCACACACGGGACACCTCATGTCCCTTCACAGGGAACAGTCGGGAACAACCTGTACCTGTTAGATCACTACCTGAATCCTATGTGTGTGTGTGTGTGTGTGCCTGACGGGAAGACAGGTGTGCAAGACAAATGCAACACAGTCTCCCACTTTTCTTCTCTTTTAATACACGACTGTGTTTCCCTGGCTGTCGCGTTCTCCTGCAGTTAGTTATTTATATGCTGCAAATCTGGGAGATGAAAATCTCGGCAGACGTTTGTTGAATATTTGGGATGAAATGGTGGTGCTCGTGTTATATATGGATGTCTCCTTGCATATAAGACTTAATTTCACATGTGTAACAAGCTTCCTGGCAAAATACAATGTGGGAAGCAAATCTTGGCAGCCTTAAAACCAGCTCTGCCGAAAAATGCACCCCTTGTTTATTTTATTTTGTAGAGTATTTGGGATAAAATGATGGTGCTCATGTTATATTTCTATGTCCTCTTTCACATAAGACTCAATTTACATGTGTAACAAGCTTCCTGGCGAAATACAATGTGGGAAGCAAATCTTGGCAGCCTTAAAACGAGCTCTGCCGAAAAATGCACCCCTTGCTTATTTTATTTTGTAGAGTATTTGGGATAAAATGATAGTGCTCATGTTATATTTATATATCCTCTTTCACATAAGACTCAATTTACATGTGTAACAAGCTTCCTGGCAAAATAAAATTTGGGATGCAAATTTTGACAGCCATAAACCAGCCCTGCTAAAAAATGCACCCCTTGTTTTATTTTATTTTGTAGAATATTTAGGATAAAATACTAGCGCTTGTGTTATATTTGGATCTCTCCTTGCATATAAGACTTAATTTCACATGTGTAACATTTTCCTGACTTAATAAAAAGGGGCGATGCACATATTGGCAGCCTTAAAACCAGCTCTGCCGAAAAATGCACCCCATGTTTATTTTATTGTATTTGGGATAAAACAGTGGTGCCTGCGTTATATTTTGATGCCTTCATGTGTGGTACCCAGCTGAGCAGTGCACAGCTACATTCATACTACTCAGTTTTCACTTAAAAACACATAAATATTGCATTTAGACCACCGAAAACAGAAGTTTGAAAAATGCTGCGGGGTCTGAATTTTAGTCAGCACCAAGTGCAACCACTGGTGACGTCAGCTGACTGGCACCATGTTGAGCGCTCCTCAGGAAAACGCTTACTGATGTTGTAAATCAAGTGAGAACGTAGTTGATCTTCACATAGACCGACATTCAGATGGGCGTCTTTTTAACTCCCCTCGTTTACCAAAATCATATGCCCTTTTATTCATGAGGAAGATCACACATTCTGATTCTGAATGATGACACAGGTGTGCGGAGATAAACAAACTCTTCTCCAAACATTTCCCTCAGGCAATGCTTTACATCAGATTAAAAAAAAACAAAAAAAAAACAACAACTTATAAATTATAAAGACATGAATAACTCCTATTTAAAAAGGTCAGATAATTGCTCTGTTTCCTAACCCTTCCTCCGTGCAAACCCACAGCAGAGTTCCCACTTACACTGTGTCCTCTCTGCTACCTCTGGACCGGATGTCCGAGCAACTGAGGCACCAGATGCTGCTTTTTTTCTTACATAATGAAGCATGTGATTACAAGACACTGGCTGACATCACCATGGACCTTATATTACGCCTTAGAAAGACAATGGACTTTAGGAGAAAACCTCAACTACACGACCTAATACTACCTAATAAAATGAGTGCTTACATTCTTTCAGGTATATAAAGGCTACCGTAGTTCCCTGACACTCTTGGGGTAGGTCGCTGTTCCTCATCGGCTCCCCCTTCTGTCCAGAGGGGAGTTATGTTGTCCGTGGTTGAAGCTGCAGGCAATTTAAACATCCCTGAGCGCCCTCACAACTCTCTCTTGCATACACAAACACTTAGCTACACACTGGGGACACTTTGTATTGCAGCACAGTCAGACAGGAATGGAGTGACCAGGCAGGCAGCCTGCAGAATGGGTCTATATGAGCTGCAGGACCCCTGAGACGGTGCGGGATTGCTGCGTTCAAGACGGCTGCAGATGGAGCAGTGTGCATTTTATTCTACCACACATTAAGCTCAGAAATACTTTCAAATCTTTCATATCAGAACTGATAATAGCCTGTATCAATGACTCATTAGAGTCATTATACCTAAGGCTTTTGATGAAATCATGGCAGAAAATGTACATTTATGGCAATAACTCCTGCCTGCCGCTGCAGAACGCTTATTACTGCATAACAAGCCACAGTGTAGCATCATTCTGCGGATTTTAAACTGAGTCTCCAGGGAGACGCGAGAACAATCCGGGAAATAACCAGAGCCATTGTTCAACATGTCGCAGTGAGGTGTGAGGTGCACTAAAGTGTGATTTTTAGGAAATCAAACATCTCCATGCTGAGCCTGGGATCTTTTCTTCAACAACATATAATCAGCACAATGTGCTGTGACAGTAAAAGTGCTGGTTCCGCAGTGACATGGGATTGACTGGTCATGCTGATGTCCTTCATATTTAGCCAGCATTTTACGGTTTGCTTCAAAGCAGGTTTTTTTTTAGATCTCTTTCAGAGTGTCACACTTCCCATGATGCAACCTTGTGACATTTGTTTCATGAGCGTCGTCCTCTCCGCTTATTTTAACGTCTCATAATCCGACTTTGACAAACGCGGCTTCGCTACGCGGCTAACGACAGCTTTCATTCCGTCTTCCGCCGCAGTTTGCATGTGTCACAGAAGATCTGAGGGAACGGGACGTTTATAAAGCAGCCGAGACTTAAACGACTGCTGATTCTGACACACACACACAGGTTGTGCAGCTATGCTTTTAAGGACTTTGCGTTGACTTTAATTTATTTGGACGGCCTAACCAAAAGCCTTATTCCTGTCCTTAACTCAACCGCAATTCAGTTTCAACCATTTCCTCAGAAATGAGCTTCTGCCTCATTAAGAACCCAGATTTGGGCTCCATGAGGACTACTGGTCCTGACAAGGTCAGTGTTTATGCCGGAAAAAAAAAACACACGAGGAGGTAACAAAGCACACACACACACAGATGCTGTAAGCAAAAGAGACGCTGCAGCAAAGTCATCAAAAAGTTGCGCTTTTATTAAATCTCCTCTGTAATAAGACCCCGCCGCCGCCGCCGCTCGCTTCACAATGCCGAGATAAGCTGCAGCACGGAGAGTGAAACGAGGAGGAAAAGATGAGAACATTTGATGCACCGCTGCTCTGCTGAAAAAGAGAAAGAGCGATATGGCCAGACAGGGAACGGCAGGAATGCAGCAAATGCAACAAACAATCCTCCGAGGTCTCAAACTCTTGTTCCCTTAACTCTGTCGAGTGCTGATTTCACTTTTGAGGACAGATGACACTGGGACGCTTCTACGATTGGCCAAGAGAGAAAAACCCTTTGAGAGATGGAACATTAGATTTATTGTTTGTTCCTTTTTCTAGCAGTTTTTAAGAAGCTCTTTTGCTTTTTTGAATGTTTTTACTGTTTAGTGTTTTCTGGGAAACTGCAAAAAGGAGGAAGCAACCATTCTAGGTTCCAGTTTGATTTTGTGCATTAGACAACAGATTCTTAACATAGAGCCGAAAGATAATTATCACAATAAAAGCTGGACATACACTGTGCGATATTTGGCCCTTGAATGCACCTCCATTCTCTTACGTCTACACCTACATTAATGCAGCAGATGTATTAATCATGACTACAATTAAAGCTTATTTGCAACGTTCCTTGAATGCACCTCCATTCTCTTACATCTACACCTACATTAATGCAGCAGATGTATTAATCATGACTACAATTAAAGCTTATTTGCAACGTTCCTTGAATGCACCTCCATTCTCTTACATCTACACCTACATTAATGCAGCAGATGTATTAATGTGACTAAAATTAAAGCTTATTTGCGTTCCTTGAATGCACCTCCATTCTCTTACATCTACACCTACATTAATGCAGCAGATGTATTAATCATGACTACAATTAAAGCTTATTTGCAACGTTCCTTGAATGCACCTCCATTCTCTTACATCTACACCTACATTAATGCAGGAGATGTATTAATTGTGACTAAAATTAAAGCTTATTTGCAACGTTCCTTGAATGCACCTCCATTCTCTTACATCTACACCTACATTAATGCAGCAGATGTATTAATCATGACTACAATTAAAGCTTATTTGCAACGTTCCTTGAATGCACCTCCATTCTCTTACATCTACACCTACATTAATGCAGCAGATGTATTAATCATGACTACAATTAAAGCTTATTTGCAACGTTCCTTGAATGCACCTCCATTCTCTTACATCTACACCTACATTAAAGCAGCAGATGTATTAATCGTGACTCAAATGAAAACTTATAACAAAATCCTAGAGGTTTGTAAGTAATACACTGGTTTGTATGGATTTGATAGTAACTCCTGACAGTATAGCAATAACACAAATGAGTCATTTTAAATCATATCGTCACAATACAAGCTCCTTTTCTGGTCGTTTGTTTATGGACCTTATGCCGTGAATATTTTTGTACGTGAAAAGGGCGACAACGTAACTATCCACACAATCATGTGATGTATGATCTACGACCTAACTATGGACACATGATGGTACACAACATTGTCCTTGGTTAGGTAGGCTGGCTTTTCATCGCATGTGATTTTGCCGTACAGTCTGAGCTGGAAATCTCTGTATGTTATGCCGTGTTTTCCTGCTCCGCCTCCTGTTCCCATGACAAAAGAACAGTAAACCAACATCCCTTCCACCACCTGAGGCAGTGTCCTTGCACCACCGCAGCGTGCAAACACAGCAGCACAGGCGGGGAGAAGGGGACAGGTATTAAATCACGAGGTGAGGGGGTGAAAGAAATTTGGTGACGGAGGTTCCCACATGTGTGAAATGTAATCTGTGGCTGCACAGGTGAGACTATAATGCTGGTCTGAAGACAGGAGCAATATAACAAGTTTCAACACGTGTGAAGTCCAAGAAAAAAGAGTTCTGCTCTTCTAACATGTCCCTGAACGTCCTCTGACAAAACGGATAAATCAGTCCATCACCTCCTCCAGTCTAATTCAATGCATCACGGCCCCTGTGGACCAACCACCACCCACCGCACAGAACCTCTTTTGTCTCCTTTGCTGCCCGAGGTGACAAAGTATGTCCACCTGTGTCCTTATTCGTCCCACGTTTCCTTTCCATCTTTGTAGGCAGCGTGTCTCCGCTAATTAGTGCACGCTTTTTTCTTTTTTTTATTAATTTTGTGACTCATTAAATTAAGAAAAAAGGTGTCTTGGCACAGATTTGTGCCGTGACCCAAAGTGGATTAATCACTTGCAGAAACGCCATCATTCGCTCGCGGTGTCAGCGTCATCTTAACAACTTGTGGCTCATTTATTGACACCTCATTTGCATTTATGATCAAGGACAGGTTTTTTTTTTTGCAGTACAGATAAAAATAAAATTGATGACACACGCTCTCCCAAAGTGGATCTGGCAAGGACCCAAATGTGTTGTCCTTCTTTTTATATTTCCCAGTCATATGCTCTGCCAGGTGCAAGTTGTAATCCTTCATCTCCTCTACTTTAGCCTCTTTTTTTTTATAGCCGATCGTAAAATATGAGGTGGCAGATTTTAACGACGCTGCGGGTTCACAAGGGCAGATCATCCCTAATTACACCTGATTAGACAGTTTTCTAATTTTGCACACAGAATGAATGGGTGAACTGTGATCTTCATTCGTTCTTTTCATTCATTTTTTCTGCGAGGAGCTGGAGCCAATCAGTGTTGTACAGATGACCACGCCCTCTTCTCCATCACCCCTCCTCCCTTCTCCACCCCACTCACTCACAGTTCCCAGCCCACTTCTTGGCATTATTTTTAAATGCGTTAGTGCCTCATATCAGGGGTTTGGTGACACTTATTTTCTTTTGTGCCACAGCACATTTATAACTAAGCTCCACTGTGAGACTGGAAAAGTAACACCTGAGTGTTTTTTTTTTACCTTTTTTCTTTTTTTTGCACACTGCAGCAGAAGATGGCTCAAAGATGGCGGCCGTCAGAGCAGACTCGCTGACGTACGAGTTATGACAGATCTGACGCGGTGACCACCCCAAACACGAACTCCGCCACAGTCTCTCTTAAACCTCAGGTGTCTCCTTTAAGCTTGGGACGAGAGTGACCGAGCTGTCAGGGTGCGAGACTCCAGCCTCCCGTAGGGTTCTCATTAAATGTGACAGTGAATCTTAACTTCCCCCCCCTCCACCTCATGTTCATTTAAATGATACCACAACGCCCTGTCTTATTACCTGCTTGTTTCTCACTTTCTCACGGACAGACAAAACTCAAGGACGAATCAAATTAGTACAATAACGCCGGTGGCCTTCTCTGACACACCGAGGCTTGAATTACCCGCAGTAGAAAGAGCGACGCTAATGAAATATGTTGTGTCTCTGAAATGTGACCACAGAGGTATATTATCTTAGATTGATTTACACTTTCAGGTTGAATATACTGTATTATGCGCATAAAAGCTCATAAATCCACCATGAAATCAATCATGAAATGCAGCAAATGAATCATGTAGTTCCTCTACAAATCAATGACACATTGTTATGTCTTGTCAAATATGTTAATGTTAGTCATGTTTAGTGTTTTATCATGTCTTGATTAGTTCACGTTGGCCCTTTGTGTGTCTTTAGTTAAAGTCATTCATGCACTTCCTGTTTTACTCATCATTTCCCGCTTTTCATTTTCAGATCCTGACTTCTTCTTCCTTTGTGTGATTTTCCCTCCATTGAGATTGCCAACCCCGCCTCTCATTGGTTTCACCTGTGTTCCCCTACCTCACAGTCCTGTCGTCCCAGAACCACGGCATCAAGTAAAGGTATGTTTTTTAATCCTCCTTCCACAAACCATTTTTTGTTTGTGGAATAAGTTCCTATTTGTTTTATCCTACTTTGGAGTTCAGCACAGAACAGGAATGTATTTGCCATCATTAACAAAGAAAAACACCTAAAAGTCTCATAAGTGATTCTTCCACACATTAAAATAGCATTGTTGTTGTTGTTTTTTTACTGTGTTGTTGCACAATTCCCCACACAAGAATAAAAATCACAATAAGACAATGTGCAATGTCCATATCATAAAATCCTGGGATTATTTAGGATGACAGAATATGGCAGTGCTGCAAGTGTTCACTCCAGAGTAAGCCGATAAAAGAGGACGTCTATTTTCTGTCCAGATTTTTTGATAAATGTAACATAAATAATCCAACAAATACAGGAAATGACCCTAAAACTACTGGAATCATATTCTAAGAGTGCCACGTTGTTGACATGATTGCATAGTTGTTAAACTCAGCTATGATTTAGGATTTCCCTGCTCTTCTGATGTTGTCTGGTAAAAATGACTGTATCTACTGTATGTGTCACACTGGGGTGCACACACACACACACACACACACACACACACTTGTGTACACATTACAACACACACACACACACACAGAGAGAGAGAGAGAGAGAGAGACAGGGAGCTATGTTTTGATCACTGCCAAGCCAAAAGCATGCAACATGAGGAGAACTTTTTCTTTTCACATGAACACAGATGCATTACATGTGTCAACAACGAGGCTCACCATTTTTCCAGCATGGGATAATAAGACCCTAACAGTTACACACACACATACACACACATCAATGCATTATGGCAGTTTTTTTTGTTTTTTTTTACATTGCATCGTTACACTTTTAGTCACACGGCAATCTTTACACACGACTCTCTGGAAACTTAACGTGACCACAGTGAGGAGACAAGCCCGAATGAGGTGGACATGGATGGGGGATGGATGGATGCGATGACCGGTGGCGGGTGCCATGTGGAGTTATATGTGACAGTGGGCCGTGGTCGTGATATGCGATGATGCGCCGATGCCACGTGAGTAAATGCTCAACAAATCACTGACAACAATGCGGAAGTACAGAAATCAACGACAACAGAATACGGATCGCAAAAAGGAGTCAAGACGCAACAGGAAATTAAAAATAATAAAGAAAGAAAGGAAAGGAAGGAAAGGAAAGGAAAGGAAAGGAAAGGAAAGGAAAGGAAAGGAAGGGACAAAACCACAAGCTGCTTTTCTGCCTCGGCCTCACAGAGTTCTGCATTGAAGTGGTTTGCTTCAGGGACTGGCAGGGTGGGAGGGGTTTAAAGCAGTCAAAATGTGTCATTTCTGCCACTAGGGGTCACTTATTCAAGACAATGGCAAAATACCTTTTTTGATGGTGTGTCATCAAATGGAAATACTAAATGCAAATATGTTCTTCCTCACTCCTTGAATAGAAATATGTATTTCAATGGATTTCATTGTTTGGCTAATGTAAATGCACTATTAGTCCTGTTGTTTTTAGGTAATATTCCAATGCAGAAATGTTATTTAATTATGTAGCAATGAAGCTGTGATGCATTCAATGAACATAGGAAATGTCAGGCTTATTTATTCAAAGCAATACTGGGCATTAAAATAGTCCGAATCACTATGCACAAATTATATTTATATTTATCTTATTATAAAATACTTAAAAAGCGTTTCAAAGCGTTAAGAGAGAATTTAGCGAGAACCTTTTTTGGTTTGTTCCTTCAAAAGTCACTGAGCACAAAGGTGAACTTAAAGATTTTTGACATTTTATAAAGTTCCTGATTTTTTCAGTCAAGTCAATCGTATTCACTTTCTACCACTAAAACTGAAAAAAAGAGAAAGCTTTAAAGGTCCACTGTGTAATGGTTAAGAGGATTTATTGTCAGAAATGTTTGCGTAAATGTATGATGGTTTTAAAATTGAAATTGTTTGGTTTTCATCACTTTACATTAACCATTTTATATGTATTTTAGGGGCAGAAAAACATGCTTTCTGGCACGTGGAGGCTGAATCAGTGGCATCTCTCCACACGTCACTAATTCATAAACAACAGACCTTTTAAGTGACACTGAAAGACACTTTAGTTTTTAATAACACACATTTCTCACCTATTGTCTCTCTGCGAGGCTGATTTAAATCCACATCGACTCTGAGGTGTTTAAAGTGTGAGTGTGTGGACTTTTGTTTCGGTCTTGCAGCCTCAGACCACTTACACGTCCAACACTGCAGGGGCCATGATGATTTACCACCAGTGCACGTTTGCTTATCTTCTGTTTTCTGCTGAGCCCTGACAGTGCGGCAAAACAATCCCGCGGAAACAAACAAACAAGCCATTTTTGGGAAGAATGCCTTAATTGCTATTGATGTGCCTCGGCCACAATGAATGCTGTAATTTTTCGTGAAACTCTGGCGGTCGAGTGCACTTTAGTAAATAGAAGCACGGGGGGGGAAGCAAATATTGTGCTGTCAATTCAGCTTGAAAGGGACAAAGTAATATCACAGTGAGGACATTTATTATTTATCTTCCTTTCACCATATTCTATATCTGGTGCGATGCCTTTTGTCAAAACGGAACATTAATTATCATACTCCTCTGGACCGCTTTGCAAACCAGCAGTTGTACAAAAGTACAGTCATTACGCCGGCTTGTTATTAGCTGTTTCTATTTTGAATTTGAAGTGGGTGCAAATTACAAGATAAACCAAGGATTTTTGGCGGATTTTAAAGGAACAATGTGTAAAAGGTTGCCAACATTTAATCAATCAGGTCTTTAACCCAGGGCTCTCAAACCCAAATGTCCTGGGGGCCAGTGAGTATCTAGTCTAGCCAGTAGGGGGCCGGTCAAGTGAAAAAAAAGAATTAACATTTTTGAACTAGCAACTGTAAAAGTGTCTGTGTTGATATGGACTGAAATATAGTTCACAAAATTAATACTGATGGGCCTCATGAAATTGATTGGAGGGCTGGATAGGGCCCTCGAGCCACAAGTTTGAGACCTCTGCTTTAACATCTAAGCCTGAAAATGTCCGTCTGGCCTTTTTTTGCTTATTTTAACCATAAAAGGACCAGAAAATGTCCTGTCAGTAAGTGCTTTTGTCCATTTTTCCAGAATAATTTTCAGTATCTGGCAGTTATTTACAATTCACTGCATTTGAAAATCTGAACAGTATTAAAGACATCTAAAATAACATTTGTCTTTGTCTCAATCTCCAAAAATGGACAAAAAAACGGGAACTTTTGCGGGCGTTTTGAAAAAAATTCAATTACAGAAATGACTGTAATAACCACATGACTTTGGCGATAGTCAATAGACCACATTCGGCCATTGTGGTCTATTGGTGTTTCAAATTGGCTGCTGCCCTTCATACAATCGTACATATTTGTTGTAGTTTCATTGGCAAATTCAAATAAAAACATCTACATTTCACACAGTGGACCATTAACTAACCTTTATTGACAGAATAATAAATGAGTCTTTTGTCTCCGGCCGGCTGCCTTATGTGCCAAACTGAAGCGATAACCGCATCATTGTTCTGCTTTGGCAGGACTAATCTTGATGTAATATTTTTCAGTTTTCACACAGTAAGTGAGGACTTGACCTGACTGTTGAGGGGAGAAGTGGAGCCTGATGTGACTGATTGGGACATAACTGCTGGAAATTATCCCTATAAACCTTTTATCTGACCCACTTTGGAAATAACAAATGACGGCGAGGGGTCAATTTCACAGCCCTGTGACACGTGACATTTCAAAGTGTGCGGTGTGATTTCCTCGCTGGCGACGCAGAGGCTATTTTAAAGAGTGAGTGGGGGCGGGGGCGGGGTAACCTGTAGCACTTACAACCACTTCAACGTCACACTGCTGGGGGTAGTTGTTGTCTTTGCTTTATGTAGCTACTGCAGCTCTGCTACTAACAGGATGCATGACACGTGGCTGCAATTAAAAAACTTACAGAAAAACAACCCAAAAAAAAGAAGATTTCAATCAAATTATATTTGTGCAGATGTTACAAGGATGCTGTCTTCTTACCTGGGGACACACGCGGTCGATGTCTCCCCCTCAGGAGCCTCTGGGGCCGGGCAGCAGAACTGGTGCAGAACTGTTTGGTTTCTGTGGGGGGGGGAGAACAATTAGAAGAGTTAGAATCTGAAATTATTAACCCTGCTTTTTGCCATTACTATGTTAAAACGTACAGTGTATACAGAGGGTATAATATAGAGTGCCTTATATCCTATTTTTCAGCACAACCTTGGCAATCTGATGTCATTTTCACCAACTATATAAACACACCTGAGCAAAAACTACTCAGAATGTTTAAAATCAGGGGTTGAATTTGGGAAAAATTGGGAATGTTCGTTTTTATGAACAAAAAGAAAAGAAAAACGGTCTAATTTCACGTTTTTTTCCACTCGACCGGCCCCCTATTGACCAAACTAGACCCTCAGTGGCCCCCAGGTCATTTGAGTTTAAGTCCCCCAAACCATGATTGTCTTTCGAACTTTGGATAAACCTAAACTGCTGATGCTAAAAACAAAACCAGGCATGTAAAGAATGTATTAAACTGTGTTTATTAAACATGAGCAAGTGTCCGTCCTAATCCTTGGTTTACGGTCCACAAACCACCACATATTTAGGACCCATTTAAAAGGGGTTGTTAGTTTGAAGAGTTTTAAAAACTCAGCCCGAGACTTGCGATAACATTAACATTAAATTAATCACTGATAAACAAAACAAAGGTCATAAAATATGTGCCAGCAAAATGCGGCAGTGAATCTTCATGTTCATGCTTTTCATGATGTAATCTCATGAAAATCTATGAATCCGTTATTAATCTACGACTAAATTCGTCGTCAACTGTTGTCATAATCAGTTAAATTAGCTGGAGTGAGTTTGTTTTCATTTCATTTTTATTTCAGCGTCTTAATGACCCGGCGTGTAACATTTAGGCGAGTTTATTGGCCATAACTGAATTATATGTATGGTTATATGTATGTTTGTTTTAGTGTGTAATTATTTGGTTTATGTACCTTTAGACTTTACTGATCGTGCGGCACTGTGAATGAGCCTACGTGACATATACGGCATTGACGCTGCTCCACAACAGGTGGCGCTAACGACAGACCACAGTTCAAAAGAAAGCTCTCCAGCATCTCACTTTTTGATGGTGCCCGTGAAGGCACAGCTGGAGGTCCAGCCCTGAACCACATGAACCTGATCGACTCTTCCCTCCGCTAACTGTCAAGTCTTTGATGTATAATCCCAGGGATCTGCTTCACGCCTTATCCTCAAGCCTCCGACGTATGTCTACATCAGATTGTTCTCTCCAGTCGGAGCCAAAGGAGGCACTTTCTCAGTCTCACCTCGAGATCACAGAGTACAACTCCTCCGTTTGTCCTTGTCACCAGAACTGAAAGATCTCCTCTTTATTAATTTGGTAAATTCCTGCACAAACGGCACACAGACAAACCTGCTTCCATGTGATGTCATCAGTAATGTTTTTTTGCTTATTTTAACCGTAAAATGTCCTGCAACTAAGTGTTTTTGCCCCATTTCCAGAATAACTTTCAATATCTGGCAGTTATTTAAAAAAAATAGTGTATTAACAATTGAATTGAATGTTTTATTCAATGCTTGAATACTTACTAATATTAGTATTATTTCTTTTGTGGTTTTGGATTCACACATGACCAGATCTGCTCCACTTTTGGAAGTCTTCTACTTAAGTGAATACATCTTGGCGCCGGGTGGTAATTTTAGGAATTTGAATTATATACTAATAATCAAATTTCCCAAAGCAGGTGGCACCTGTCAGACTGAAATCAACAACGTTTGACAAGGTTCTGCTGCAAAGAGGGTTTGATAATCCTGGAAAGATGTGATTAGAAAGCAAATTTGTTCTGTAGGTGACCTTTAACTGGATTTTGAAGAAGAATATTTGATTTTGATGCTTTTTGTGTCTATTTTTGGTGGGAGGCAAAATGTTATAATGTTATTTTTCTTTCCCCTCCTTTATTTGATAAAAAATAATAGCATTAATGGTGTTTCTCTGCAGTCTGATTCAGTCCATAGTGCACTTAAAAACTTGATATCAGTTAATCAGCTACGTTTTATGGTTTAACAGCAGTTCTGGGCCTGATTATTTGTCCAAACTGGTTCATTTTTTGTTTTTCGTGTCACATTCTGATGAGCAAGATTGTAATTAAAACACTATTGTTAAAAAATGCAGTGTGTTTAATCGTTAAAAGAAAGAAAGAAGAGACAATTTTGCATAAAAAACAAAAGATTAAATTGAAGAATTTCATCAACAGGCACAAAGAAAAGGGATCGCGTTGTTTCAGCACCATGGACAGAGGATGAAGTTTCAACCTCTTCTTCAAAACGATGCATTTTTAAAACCTTCTACGCATAATTTGTTTTATTTATCTTTTTTATTCTAATTTTGAAAGGGAAATGACCACAGTTTATGAGACAGCGACGCTGCGGCTGCAGCAGCCTCTGCAGTCGCAGGTGACGGTGACGCTGAAATGGAGCGAGGTAAGAGCAAGGATGTAAAAAATTGATGTGCATGTGAGGGAGCCTTGAGTGCCTTTGGCTCTTCCCCCTCCATCACCGTGCCCCCTCCTTCATCTGGACAGTGCTTCACATTTTTCAAGGCTTCATCTATTTCATCCTTCAGTATCCTCCCATCCCCCCAACCTCTCTCTCCAATCCTTCTACACTGATTTTCTCCCCCCCCACCCCCCCACATCCCCCTATCCACGGGTCTTACAGGGCACGGTGGGTCGTGCTATAGAGGAATTCACTCAATTACTCTTGTTGTCAGAGGGACGTAGAGAGAGCAGCTGCTGCTCATATGCTCTGCCCCTGGACAGGCGACATGGAGATGGACAGAGAGGAAATAGGGATGAACATAAAGATGTCTCTCTCTGTCAACTCTCTTCGCTTCCCGTCCTTCTGTCTCCTGGGAGAAGACACACGGAGCAACCTGTGTGTCCGACCTCTTCCATTTGCCATTTTGAAATGTCCCCATATCCCCATAGCAACCAGACACCTATTGGACAATCCATCCCAAGACTAGTGGTGTCCCCGCATGTGCTGTACTTTGTCTATTTTCCAGTAAAATAAAAAATGTTCTACTGAAGAGCAGCTGAAATTAGCGATTCAGACATGTGAAAATAGGCAAATTTTCCCATAGACCTTCACTGTGAAAAGAGAAGAACAGCGCACGGAGGCCATAACAGCAAATGAATTGTCATTGTTAACGTGTCTTCTAATGATGTCATCCTTACCGACTCTGACAATTTTTATTAGGTCGAGAACACTGGGGGTCTCTGGGACACACACACACATAGATTAGCATGAGTGTTAGGATATCGCAGCCGTTTGCATTAGTTGTTCGATACATCGATAAAATGAAATCTATAATTCCGGCCACATAAATCCTCCATTGATGATCACAGCTCAGTTACACGGTTTGTTTTATGGAGTAAATGAATGATCCTGCTTGTAGCCAACGTAGACACTAACCGGCCACTTTATTAGGTACACCTTTTCAACTACTTGTGAGCAATTTGTTTGGGCAAATAAAACTCACCGACATAGACTGTCATAGTTTAACTAATTTTGATGAATCGTTCTTAAATGTCACGATTTATATTTCCATTCATACTCCAAGGCAGGGAATAATGGACTATTATTGTATTGTTTCTTCTACAACACACGTGAGATTTATTGGGATTTCTGTATGCAAACGCTCAAAAGCCAAAGAGCTTTTGTGAGGTAAATCTTTTGAACTACACTCGTTAACGCAAATACCTAGTCAGCCAATCATATGGAAGGTCGACTCCAGCGTGTGTTCTGTATTCATTTTACATATAATTCACGATATAATAATATCTGCATCTGCTGCGTCCAATTTGTGTGCAGCCTGTGGTTTTGTGTGCTGACTGCTGTGTGGACAAATAAAGCCCTGAGACACTGGGAAAGTGCTGATAGTGCTTTTTTTCCTCATTTACATTCAATCAATGGGTACTACTGGTGAGGAGGGGAGAGTTAAGTCGCCTCTGATCATCACAAACACACATACACATGTGAATGGAGGGCTGTTTTAGGAAACACACCTCCCCCCACATGGAAGGAGAATGAAGCTTTGATGTCTTCGCAATTTTACCTCCATTATTTTGGGCCCAATCTCTTTAGAGATTTACAGCTCGCGAGCGGTTTATCGTCATTGTGGTTGATGTAGGGGGAAAAGAAAGAGCGAGAGAGACTGAAAAACAACTGCTTGAAAGTCAAACATCAAGTCATAGATCATGAATCGGCACATGCTGGACATGCTACAGGAGAAGAGAAGCAGCAATGACTTCCTAATGAATCTCTTTCTCCCTTCTTCTCTCGCACACTAGGTTCAGGATTGTCTCGTTCTATAGACGACACACTGTTTAATATACACTGTGGCTGTTTATGCATCACAAATGAAACTCACTAACATTGACATTTAACTGATTTTGATGAACTGTCGTGGCATTCACACACCACGACAGAGAGTAATAGACTATTATTGTGTTGTTTGTTTGGGGCGTAGAGTCGTGAACTCCTTTCTTAGACACCATTAGTGCATGTTTTCTCTTTCACTGTTCACAAATCCAGCCATTTCTGCGGTAGGTTGTCAGAGATATGAACACAGTTTAGATTTACTGGGATTTTTTATATGTAAACCTTTAAAAGCCAAAGAGCTAAAGTCAATAATTACTTTTCCACTGAAGTTGTGACTCTTCTCAAATCTTCTCAACCCTAAAACTAAGCCCTTCTTTTCTCCGTCTGGTAAGATCAATGTATACCTTAAAATAAATTGAGAATACTCCTAAAATCCATCCTAAAACATCCCAAAATCCATAGACTTCTGGCCTGTCGTGTATATAATAACATTCAAATATACCGTAGACTACTAAATCCTCACAATCCTGAATGGCGGTGACATTGATGCAACGTCTGCCTCAGGTCCTGTTTTCTGTTTCTTAACTACATCCTGTTTTACTTTGAAATGCTCCTCACTCTCTGTCACTGCAGACACTTTTACTTCCTGTTCTTGCCTCCAGTGATTTCCAGTGACACGTCCTAATGACTCACACCTGTTTCTCGTTCACTCATCACCTCAGTTTGAAATCATGCCCAGCTCACGCTCCACTCTCTGCCAACTTAAGAGGCTCCAACCATTTCCCCTCGTGTCTTTTCTCCTATCATTTACTATTTCTTGGACTCTGATATGATATTATGTTGTGGCCACACGCACAGAAATATGTCCAACAAGCACAAAAAAAATGTATTTGTGGCTTCCTTTTAACACCAATCCTGCGAGGACTTACTGGACACCTGGGTAACCAAATGGAGCGCACCTTCCGAAAGACACAGTTTGTCCACACATGGTGAGTTTATATTTTATATTTTGTTGGATTTTGTTAAAACAAGTGTCTGCTGAGACCTTAAAAACATTTTATCCATATTGTGTTGCTGGCTGAGACAACTGAATAGTGAAAACATAGAGCAAGTGATTGTTGTTGTTTTTTTTGCTTCCTCTTGGATGTAACGATAACTTTTCTTGCCTGCGTGACAGACTTTTTTTGGGTATTTGTCGTTGCACAGGTCGGGGAATTACGACCCATAGGTGTGATTTACTAGACGCCCCCTAGTGGTGGTATAAATAACAGCAATTAGCTTTGTATTACTAGCATAGAGGGAGTATTCTTGAAAAATTGTGCTTCACAACCTCAGTTTTGAGTCAGGAAATATCTTCATTCTTTTTTTGTTACGTGCTCACCAGCGACACATTCCGCACTTTTTTAGAGCCAATCGTAGGGGGGCGGGACCTCATTCCCAGAATGTAAACAGTGTCCGCCATCTTTGCTAACAGTTATGCTAACGGGACCAAGTGTCAATGGTGGGCACGTAACAAAGAAAAGAATGGGGGGAACTGAGGTTGGGAAGTGAAGTGAAGTACTCCTTTAAAGCATTGTGCTTTGGTTTGAAATTTTAGTGATAAAAATAATGAAAAATAGTTAGGTTTCAGTTGGAGGGCAGGTCGGTCATGTCTGCAGCTCTGTAGCTTTCTAGTCATGTGGTTTTCTTTTATGTTGACCTATTATTGATCGATAGATAAATAACCTATTTTGACTGACCACATGAGTATCAAACCCTGTTTTCATCTCGTCAACTCTTTCTGATTCCCGCCGCGTCGCGTCCTTCGCTTCCAGTACACGTGTACACGCGCAGTCGTTGCAAGACTTACGCAAACATTTCCTGCACAAGACGTCAGCGCGGACGCTTTCTTCTCTGCGGTGCACATGAATCCAAAAAATACCAACACTACAAGCCCGTGCCTCTACTTTCACACACACACACACACACACATCTCCTTGAACGTTGAGCACTGTTTGATCAGTGCAGGCACTGAAGATTAAACTGAACTTGCATGACCTGCTTTCTGATGTTCCACAGCAATGAATCCGTCCCCTTGCCTGAGCTCACTAATACCACCTATAAAAAAAATCTTCTAAGCTCTTACACACACACACACTGGTCGTGTTGGAGGCCGAGTGTAATCTGCACACCGAGGTTCCATTGTACGTTGTTTTGAACTTCTCGCGTCTAACGTGTTTGTCGATGCGCCCCTCCCTGTGCCCAATTCAGCTTTGCTGCGTCAATAGCTCTGGCAGATCCAGCTCAGTTCAAGTGATGCACTAAAGTAGACGGTTGGGGGGGAGGGGGAATCAAATCTCACAATAATTGATGGATTTCGTTTTCACGGACCATTTCCCTGGCAGTCTGAGGGGAAAGCAGTAAACGCGCAGCTCACTGAAACAACATAATGTGTTGTGTTTACAGTCTGCCCCCAAAGGTGAAACACGCTAAATACAAATACGATTGACCTTGAGGAAGGAAGCAAACAAGGAAGTGTATTAGTGTTGAGGCTGAGGCACTTAAGGTCGCACGGCTGCCTCATGGTGCTTTGGTTTAATGCAGCGTTGTGAGATAGATGTATTTTAGAGTCGAGGTCAAAGTCAAGTCAAAACCTTATCTTTGTCTGATGTGTTTGTTTCCCTGGTTTTGGCTCGGTTTGCTTTCTGTGCCTCATCTCTTTCTTGCCACCTGTCTACGCATTTATTTAGTTTAGTTTAGTAAATCTTGTAGGTAACCAGCCTTCCACCAATACGAGAAGGCATTGGCGTCACAGCCCTGATTGATTTACGATTTATATTTAAAAATATATTCTCTTCAAGTCTCCGCAAGTCGACTCATCTCACGGCAGTATAACTGGAAACCTTTTGATGCTGCTAAACAAAAAAAAGAGAAATGTTTCTTGTTGTAAGGGCTATTTTATCGCCGTGTTTTACAGGCTTAAAGGGTTTGAGGGCAGAAATGAATTCAATACACATACGCAGTGTTTTATGGTGGAGTGCGCACGCTTTAGTGGGGTGATAATGATCTTTTCAACTTGATGGTGCAAAGGATTAGTAGCCCGAAAGATCCCTGAACTAAAGTGAACTTCTCCCTCTCTCTCTCTTTTACTGCAGTAATTGTACACACACAAACACACACACACAACACTTCTTCATCTTTCTGCCCAAAAAGCCTTCTATACCAATTCCCCAATGCACACGCACACTGAATTTAAAATAAAAAAAGCTTTCTTAAAAGGTTTCATCAATGTGGACTCTCGGCCTGTCCCAAGCGGCTTAGCCCTCCTCCTCCTCCTCCTCCTCCTCCTCCTGCTCCTGCTGCTGCTGCTACAAGAGGAAGTGAGAGAGCTGGAGATGCACAATAGGACGAGGATACAATTCCCATGACAACGTGAACAAAGGAGAAAAAAACTTTCATACTTCTATTAAAAGAAAAAAGCTCTTGACTGTGCTGGTGTCAGGAAAAGCTCGCTGAGGTTTATTCACAAGTTCCAGATCTTATTATTCAGGCCTCGTTGATTCCTCCACCACGGAGTATGGAACAGTTTCTGCTGCATCACAACATCTAAAGATATATGTTAGAGATGGAAACATGGTGTTTGCCTCGGCTGGCCCATCGTTTTCTTTCCAGGTTATCATTTTGAAAGGACTCTTCTGAGGTGTTCTGAAGATAAAGTGTTCACAAGGAGATTTACGAGGTCAAGGAAACCTTTACTGTTTACCTGCCTATGGTCCGCCAACATAAACTTATTTCATGTCCACCTCAGGGTTTAACGCCAGGGTTTTATTTTAGCGTAATGGTAATGGCGAGGGAGAGTAGCGACCCGATATTTTCATATATTCTTGATTATTTTACCTTTTTTGTATCTTGGCAGTGTGCAACCTTCACAAAGGACGCGCCAGAGCAAGTGTCTTATTAAGTTTGTTACTTTTATCCCGATAGAAATAATGCAATTTAAGCAGCAGTCCAGGCGGCCCCGGCCTTCCAAATATGGTTAATGTATGCTAACGTCATGATTGGCTCTTGGAATCTGATGGGGATGGTTTCCATGGGCTTGGCAGTTGCCATGCAGTGATGGACATCGGCGCGCCTTTGAAACTTAGGGTGGCAGATGTTACGTGTTGCTAACGTTAATGAGTTTTGTAGCTGAATGTAAATACAGTCCAATACGCTAGCTAGCTAGAACCCTGCAACCGCCAATTGATTGTTTGTGTCACATTTGAAAAGGATTTTCCTCGTGACGTTCTTGAGATACGACAAACAAAATCTTGAGATGAACAGCCAGGAGGTGGATTGGTGAATGATGGATGGATGGATGAAAGGATGGCAGTCACCAGTACTGAGTCATCACTGGTTCCCCTTGGGGCAGCTTCTTGTCTCTGTATGTTAGCACTGCGATGAACTGGTGACCTGTCCAGGTTGTACCCCGCCTTACGCCCTGTGTTAGCTGAGATTGCCTCCACTCTCCCCTCCCCCTTATGTGCAGAGTAAAGCGGTATAAAAATGGATGGATGGATTCTAAGAGTCAGGTTTTGATGTCATTCCCCCTAAAAAAAATCAAAGGAGATCGTTCTCGGTTCTGTCATTTTACATTTACGAGTTCCTTCAGGTCATCTCACATCTGGTGGTTCCCTTGTCATATAAAACTAAAAAGAGATGACATTTTACATTTAAGCATTTAGCAGACGCAACTTACAAAGGAGGAATAAGCTACATAGAGCTTCATTTCCGGTGACAAAGTGAGGCCGCAGTCTTTTGGGCAGCCGTGCAGGAAACACAGTAGCGTTCACTTTGCCAAAGTTGTGCATGACAGGAGGCGGGCGCCTGGTCGTTACTGAGAAGAACGATGGCATGCTTTATTTTTGAACTCCTGCAGTTCTGCCACCCGGCTCCTGCTGGGACGCGAGCGAGATGTCAGGGAGAAGCAGACGAGGTCCGAAAATAAATATTGTGAATATTATGCTGCTCTTTTCTTTGGCGCTCACTATTCCCCCCTCGTGTGGTTTAGGCACCAGCGTCACTCGGGATGGCGACAAAAAAAAAGAAGAAGAAAGAAGGTAAACTGCGAGGATTTGAGCCGAACAAAACACAGACATTACAGTCAGTCAATTTGCCATGAAAGCATCAGTTTATCCTTCTGTTTTCGTCTCATCTCCAGCTGGTGCCTCCACCACTGAGCGGTTTTAGCAGCTCGTATTGAGCACCGAGCAACAATGTGTTGCTGCAGGACCATCTGCCGAGGACCTGGCACTGGCTCCACTCTCACATTTTCCGTGCTTGACAGCCGTCAGAGTGTGACACGGCTGTCACACATCAGCCAGACCAGTCGCCGTATATATTTGCGCTGAAGTCATTTACTCGCATTTGAGATAAATTGCAGTTATTCCAAACGCCGCGTTCAATAGTGTCATTAGTCTCGTTTTCAGACCGTGACTCATGCAGACAGTCCTGCTTGTGCCGTTTTTGCTTCTTTGCTCCAAACCGAAACCCTCCAATGTCATCTCTAATCATGTTCCGCCCCCCCACAACCACCCCCACCCCACCCCACCCCGGCACTGTGTACCTGATGATGTAATCCTGGTGTCAAGGAGTCGACGCGCAGAGCATGGGTGACATAACCACAGTGCAGAGGAAGGGCAAGACGCATTTCTGGTCATCTGAATTCCGGAAATATCTACTCTGCAGACCCGTGTCACGCAGCAGGAACGCAACACTTAATGCACACACACACACACACACACACACACACACACTACTTAGTCATTTCTAACTGCAGCCTCGAGGAAAAGACAAACTCTGAGTTTGACCGACGCGAGATAACAAAGCTCTCTTTCGGAACAGATGACTAAACGTTAAAAACTATACGTGAAGAGTGCACAATAGCACCTTTTTTTGATTCGTGTGCATAATATAGGCTGTGGCTGAGCCTCGGTGGAGGATTTTGTGATATGTTTAGAAGAGCAGGGAAAGCCGATTGGACACGCCGTGCCTGTTCACATCAGCTCTGCGATGCCTGGAAGCCTGAGGTGGACTGTTGTGAACGTTACTCTGGGTCCTATAGTTAACCACACCTGACATTTCTTCAGGCTAGTGTGTGTGTGTGCACTGGTTTTTGTTAGCTACTACCTCTTTAGGACCTTTTCTGGCATAAACACTGACCTTGTCAGGACCAGTAGCTCTCGTGGAGACCCAAACCTGGTCCTGACCTCCGATTCTGGCGAACTCTGAGGTCAAGTTTAGGGCTTCATGTGAATGTGGCATTAACACACATGCGCACACACACACAGATGTTTGCACAGCTGTTCTTGTTAGAACACTGCGTCGAATTCCATTCATTTGGACAGCCTAAAGAAAATGTATCGGAAATTAGATTCTGCCTCATTGGGACAAGGTTTAAGTTTCCTGATGAGGTCAGAAAAGGTCCGGAAGAGGGGACACACACATTTGCTCTTCACTCATAGTGAGGACCCTCAGAGACATTCCCTAACCCCTTACCTTAACCTTAACCATCAGTACTAACCCAATTCTAACCCTAACCGTAAAACCAGGTCTTAACCATCAAAAAGCCCTTTGAAGATGTGAGGACCAGCCAAAAATGTCCTCACTCCGTATGGTTTATATGATTTTCGGTCCTCACAAAGCCGCAAATACAAGAACAGTCTGGTTTCCATGAAGTCTGAGGACATTATGTAGACTTACTCGAACCTTAACCATAGCTACTACTAACCCTAACCTCATCCAAACCATACAACACGTCTTCACCTTGTGGGGACTTGACTTTGGTCCCCACAAGGTGAGTAATACCTGAAACACACATAAAGTATACTAGTGCACATGGTGCAAAAACAATCACAATTGTCTGTCGAGGGATTTTCTGCACTAAGCTCTCAGGAGGTGAAATCTCTGCGACAGATGGGGGAGAGGTAACTGCACATTGTTTTCCTTCTCTTCAGGAACCATGAGTTGATAAACACACTGACCGCTGTGCAAGTAGCAACGTGGTGTCAGCTCAGAACCATTGAGGGATTCCACCGTCGCTGCCTTTTCCTCAAAATTCAATTCTCAATTTCCATTTAAATGGGTTAATAAATGACTAATAAATGACTATAGAACCACGCTTACATGTAATGTTTTAACATCGCAGCGCAGCATACGTTAGCGGCTGTAAATTGCCAGCTAATTGTACGTTGTGTGTTAACGACAGAGCAGGTTGTAACTCTTTACTGTGGCAGGAGTAAAAGCTTCGCCTTTGCTGAAATTACAAGCCTCAGTTTAAGTTATTTCTCCTTAAATATACCCTATTGTAATTGTGCTTCTCCTGTATATAATCAAGTATGTGTAAATATGTGTAATAATACACTCATTTTTTTTATTTTTCTGATAATGATAATAGTAATAATAAAGGGATGAATACAAAATAATCTTAGCTCTTCAGTGAAATGATCTGCTTACACCAGATTAAGAGACACCAGACGACGACGCTGATGTCACTTCCATCTGCGACCCCAACTGCGAAATATGTCACTAGCATACCGGTGACACACGCACACACACGCTGATGATTACTCATCAGACTCACTGTTCACTTGTATGAAGAAGAACTCTTCATACATGCATCAATCAAGGAAAATCTGGCTCATACTAATAAGGCAACCACTAAATCTTGAGTTGATGGTTAATCAGCATTATGTTAATTAATTTGGCAACTATATTGATATATATATATATATATATATATATATATATATATATATACATATGTGTGTGTGTGTATATATATATATAAATATATATATATACATACATATATATATATACATATATATATACATACATATATATCAGGCGGCCTCTGTTGGTCATATTGGCAAGTGCAAGTGTGGAAGCACAAACAAACAGACAGACACACAGAGCCACTAAAAACAATACTCCGTGAGACAATGTGATATAAAAGCATTATACACCGAATGTTACATCTGTAATTCAGATTCAAATGGCAACAGAGCCTGTCATACCCTGTCATAAGTCGACGTGATTCCCATCCAGACAGAGATTCAGACAGAGGGAGGAGGATGCAGCAGAGGATTTTCCTTCTTGAGTAATGACAAAGGAAAGAGAAGACTGAAATGGGACTGATAATTAGAAGCATAGAAAGTATCACTGTGTACAAAATAATTCACTACATTCATTTTCCATCTAATGCATCCACTAATGTCTTTTTCGGGGACAAAACTGGCGGAGGAACGGCGCGTCTGCTTCCCTTTCAGGCGTCGGAAACAGGAAATTGTTATTGATAAAGCGCCAATTCACAATTATTGACCTATATCGCACTTCACAGTATGATCCAGGTCAATTTTGACAAGTAAATTCACTCGTAACGTTACCGAATTCAGAACTACGGATGTAAGTAGAACGCGTAAACAGCCTATTTGACATTCCATCCATTCACTCCACCGTTAGGAATGTGCTGACTCAGTGTCGACTCAGCATTCTAAACTAATTAAGAAGTAAGAAGGAAACACTAGCATCACACAACAAGTATGATCCATTTTTACCTGAGACATGGGGAAAAAAAAGAGCCTTCATTTTTTAAATCATTGACTATTACGCAGATCTTCACAGACGGCTGTGCATAATGCACCCGAGTAACTCGGCGCAATGATGGGGGTGAAAGATAATGAGGCACCTTTCTCCTTATTACAAGTCAGTGTAGCGTCAAAATTATTCTGAAGCTGTTATTTTAAGGTCAAATAGTTTCTAAAATGTAAATCACTAACGTTAATGCGCTTCTTAAGCCAGGTGTCACACAACTTACTGATCAGCCAAACTTTTCTTGGAAGTAATTTTAATGTTCACCTCTACCTCTGCAGAGTCTGAAGATGATTTTGAGTAAAGGTTCTTGATGTCCACAGGTGGAAAGTAATGAATTAAATTTACTCACGTTACTGTAATTGAGAAGGTTTTTTGTGTAGTTTGAAAATGTGTAATTTTACTTTTTACTTAAGTAAGTTTTTTTAAATCAACGATTTAAATCACATCCGTTAAAATAGTGATAAAATAAAAATTCACACGCCGGCAGTGAATGATGAGGACACAGGTAAGAGATGAGGACACAGGTGAAAGATAGGGACAGGTGAATGATGAGGACACAGGTAAGAGATGAGGACACAGGTGAAAGATAGGGACAGGTGAATGATGACAGGTGAATGATGGAGACAGGTGAAAGACGGGGACAGGTGAATGACAAATGCCTAATTAATTCTAAACAGTTGTGAGATTTGTGTCCCTTTTGACCTTTGAGACCCCAACCTTGTTAAAAACTTTTTTTCTTTAACTTGAGTACATTTTTAGACCAGTACGTTTACTTGTACTTAAGTAAAAATGTATCGTAATAGTGGTACTAGTACCAGTACTCTGATGTCATGTGTGCAGGTTTAGAATAAATGAAAGATGGAGGCTGTGACAGTAAAGGGTTATTAGCGCGTCGCAGGTGGAGCTCGTGTTTGGCTGAGCTCCAGGCTCATTGATCCGAGAGCACCAGAACAAGGAGACACTGCAGCATCCAGCAGGCTCTCAGCAGGCCTACGCCATAATATATGCTACAACCTACGTGTGAGTGTGTGAGTGTGTGAATGTGTGTGTGCTGACCTCCTCCCACTCTGTTCCCAAAGGAGAAGCGCTCCGGTGGGAGAGGACGTACGGGAGATTCTGTATATTCTGGTTGATTTGAGTCCAGTGCAGGAGGAAAATGAGGACACGGTGGGAGAAAAGGAGGAGCCACTGTCGAAGCAGAAGTGCTAAACAATTAATCATTTTCAAAATTAAAATCGCAGTTTGAAACGATGCCATTAGCAAATCCCAAAAGCGGCGACTCAATTCTTCTGTTTTTGATTGTTCTATGCAAATGAAAAAAAGCTGTAGCTCGTACACGTGAGAAACAAATTATATCTTGTTCTCGTCCTTGCAAGAGAATATGTAGTGCTGTGCTAAAAATAATGACATTGTGACAGTGTGTGTATCAATGCAGAGACTAAATATAGCAGCGAATGCTGTGACGGTAGTTTTGAAACATAAACATCACCTTAGACGCAGTACAGAATAAAGGCCACTGGGTGGCAGCTGGACAGATCGCCACATGGAGACAAACAATCATTCCCTCTCGCACTCACACCTATGGTCAATTTGGAGTGTCCAATTTGCCTAATCCCCAAATCTGCGTGTTTTTGGGACTGTGGGAGGAAACCCGGATTAAACCCACACACACGTGCAGAAAGGCTAATAAGGCAGCTGTTCATTATTATCTGTATATCTCATATTGTGATATGTATCATGTCATGAGGTTTTGGGAAATCCGCAGCCACAGGTCTGTTTTGGGACTAGGTCGTACGATCCCTTAGTGATTTGCACTCTGAGGTGGGTTGGAGCAGGCATCCGTGGGGTTTTTCCGATGCTATTTTGGGGCCCAGGTGGCGTCTTTCCTCGTCATAGAGAGCCATCGTCTTGCCTGTTCAGAGTTGTTGAGAGGGCTTTGATGGCTTGGCCTCGAATTCCCAAGTCCTTAAGCAGCCCGGTAGTTGTTTGTCCCACAAAGCCTCTGCAGCCGGCTTCCACTGGCCAAACATTGGTTTTCAAGCCACGTTGCCTCGCATCGGCTGCCAGCTCGGCGTACTGAAGGCACAGCATCCTCCCACGGCACGGTCAGCTCTGTGTTGTACACCTTGTGAAGTAAGAAGGACCAGAGCACAAGGTCTGGTCTCAGGTACATATTGGCGATCTCCGGTGGGAAGCACAGCCTCTGAATATTGCTGTGTTGGGTAAAGCGAGACATATTCTGGAACAAAAAGTGTTGCACGTTCTATATTGCTCACTTGTGTTGCCGTATCTGACTTAGTGCATGTGTGGAGGTTTGCAGGAGCAACCACTTTGTATACTCCACAAAAGGAACTGTACGTCATGTTGTGTATGTTAGGAACACACAAACATAGTATTTCTAGTTTATGGATTTGGTTCCCTTTAGAACTGCTCGAATAGTCGTACAAAGCAGAGGATCATTTACTTCCTTTCGCAATGTATTCACTGACAGAGAAGACGCGTATAATATAATCTAAAGAATGGCTTATGTCTGTATTAATTTGAAGAGCAGGCATGTTTCTTCACTTTTGTGGAACAGTTTGGATAATGAAATCAAAGGAAGCAGAACAGTTTATTATACAGTTTAAGAAAATGCTTTAAAGATATAGAGAAGAGGAAGTGGGAGGTGTTGAGTGTATGCTAATATGGTCCAGTACTGTCTAGTTTAGACCTGATTTAAGTGGTGCAAAAGAAACCAGACAAGCACATGCGTCATCCTTCTCCTTTTCGAGCGATACTTTTTTGTTTGATGCTCAGAAAAATCACAATGAAATGTCTCGCTGCCAGTCCTCACGTGACACACGAGCAACAACGAGTGTTTTGCGTGTAAAATGGCAGCGAGAGAGCGTACGAGGGCAGCTGAGACACATATAAGCACCTATGACCGTCCTGGAATTGCTGCCGATCAGACACGCCTGCACCTCGAGCACTCTCCACTTCACCTACGCTTACTGCCAACTCCTCACAGTCCAGCCTTCTCACATTCTCATTTTAGCACATGGAAGCCAAGGACAGGGTGGACTGAGGGCTACAGCTGCAGCCAGCAATAGATTTAAACAGTGGAGAGCCTGATGGTTGGCGAGGATGGGACTGAATACAGATCCAGACTGCAGAGGTGGATATACTGTACGCATTAGGGCTGCTGGCAACAATCTGCCTATACATTATACATATACAAATGTGGTGTGGTGATGTGTATAAATGTTGAGATTCTTTTATTTTTAGATATACATATTGCATAATATGCAATATACTGCATATTTCACCAATACAGTGGGAAACCACTGTATGAAGAATATTTCCATATTGTTATGTCTCACATTTTAGTGATTTATACTGATATTTACTTGTACTTACTAGTATGTTAACAGAGTAAAAAGAGAATAATCTTATTCCTACACTAATCGAACGAAGAGAATGAAGTCCATCTTTATAATGTGATAATTATGATTATAAATCATTATGAATGTAATAAAATGGCGGTAGGCTATAGTAATTCATTACTCATTACAGCGCCACTACCTGTTTATTACTTTGGAACTGACATGGTATTACTGTAATATTATCTATTTATGACTCCTTAAGATTTTATTTTAGTGTAGTGGTTGGTGCAGAATGAAGCCAAGTCACTTTGAGGCAAAATAAAAACTTTACGTTACATGGTAGCAGCTGCAATCACTTCATAAAAAGTGTACTGAAGTTACTGAAGTTACTCAAAGAAATAAAAAGGAATGGGTGAGGTATAATCTGCCAGATATTAGCCTTGTGATTCTTACCAAGTGATTTTGAGGCAAAATTAAAAACCTATCTCACATGGTAGCAGCTGCAGTCACTTTATGACAAATGCAAATGAGCATTTTATGGGTTGTAGTGACATATTTAAAGTTATTCAAACAAGTATAAAGGATTGGTTGAGGTATAATCTGCCAAATATTAGCCTTGTGATTCGAACCAAGTGATTTTGAGGCAAAATTAAAAACCTATCTCACATGGTAGCAGCTGCAATCACATTATGACAAATGCAAATGAGCATTTTATGGGTTGTAGTGACATATTTAAAGTTATTCAAACAAGTATAAAGGATTGGGTGAGGTATAATCTGCCAATGTGTGCACAATCTACAGCAAGAACTTCAATGTCGATGCTAGTAACAATGTGAGGAAGTATTACAGTCAGAATACTGTGCGTGTCGGCTGCAAGTCACAGCGTAACGGGCCGATACGCTACCGTGCGCTAGCTAGAGCGCTGTTACTGCACTATTACATTGATATTACAAGGTGGAAGTTGCATTAGGAATAATGTGGTATTACTTTAACATTGCCAACAATATTCAGACCACACTATGACTAAGGAGAAGATAAGCACACAAAGGAAGGCGAGGATAGAAAGGAGTAATGAGGCAGGTGGAAAAAGCTGTATCATTTGCGGGCTGCGGATTTCTCAAAGATGAGGGGGAAAGAGAATAAGAAGCTGAAACGAGTGGGAGGCAGAAATGGAAGGGGGAGGAGGAGGAGGATGGCTGAGGGTTTCCCTCAGATCACACAGGCCTCTGAAGGTTCCTCCTCAGACTCTGTAACACAATCACTTTCAGACCCTGTGAAGTGGAGGCTCGTCGTCACAGTAGAAGGAAAACTTTTCAACCACACTGGTTGTTTGGAGCTGAGTAACACAGCCTGCCTTAGAATTATGCCACAGTAGGAAATGAGAAAAGGCTGACGCAAGAGAGCGGCAGGCGTTTACTTTTTTATTTGAAGCTTTGTGGAGGATTTTTCAACTTTCCTCAAGTGAAAAGGCAGATGATTTGGCATCACAGCATTACCAATAATGTAGTTCCTTATTAAAATTAATCTATATTACTACTTCTATAATATCAATATTGCAAAGGATCAATTTACATGTTTATCACTTTCTGTCCTTAACGACGTTTACGACCAACAATAAAATGGTTTCTTGAACTTTCAGGGGCAAAATCAACATCTTTATTTGTATTTCATAATTTTCTATAGGGTTTAAGCAAGTTTTGGCTCCTTAAATTCTGACATATCATTGTTAATAAAGTTCCATCAATCATATATCTGATAGAAACTAAAAGAAAATACAAATATTTAGTGATAATCATCCAAAATATTGATATAAAAGAGCTCATGGCTGTAAAAATCCAGGGGTTTTAAAGGGATTTGTAGAATCCGAGCTTGGTGTTTTTCCAAAAATGCCACTTTTCTACTCTTATTTACTCATAACATAACATAACAAAGAGCACACCCAACTATCTTCAGCTCATGATTCGATCAACGTGCAGGAAGAATGTTTATTCTAAGCCTAAAAATGTCTGTCTGGACTTTTAGACTTATTATAACCATAAAAAGGCCTGAAAACGATCCTGTGAAGTGCTTTTGACAATTTTTCCAGAATAACCTTCAATATCTGGCAGTTATTAACAGTTTAATGCATGGTAAAATAGCGTATAACGTACAATTTAAAATGAAGATTTCAGAAACCGTTGGAGTCTTTCCGACAGCGCAAACCGTCGCGTAATCCCGGTGACGCAGAGTGAAACCGTACGACTTCTGCTGCTGCACTGGCAACAACCGCCGTGCGTGCCGGGAATCGATGCGCTAATTGGAAATGACCCTGGTGCGTCACACGTCCATGCCTTTCATGTATCACTGCGTTTGAATTAAAGACAGTGAAGGAGACAGTATGCTCTCTCTTTCTCCCCTCCCTTTCACTGTTCATCATTCTGTATTAGTATCTGTCAGAAGGCACCCACTTATTTAATCCAAACCCTAATCTGTGTGTGTGTGTGTTGGTGTCTATTCTGGTCTCCACGCTAATGTGCACGACTCTTCCTGACCCGCACCTTCAGGAATTATGTCTTTAATGACACAACATAGATTAACGCACAACAATGCAAACACAGCCAAGTGGAACAGATGGGGCTCTGCACGGTGCATTGTGTGTGTTATTGTGTTTGTTTGTGCGTGTGTGTGTGTGTGTGAGACACTGAAGGGAATACGTGTGACCTTGGTGGAAGCGTTCAGCGCCACATACAGCAGCTCTGAGACGTATACGTGTATGTTTTCCACTGTTAAAAAAACAAAAACAAAAATGAATTGTGCGTCTGACTCTGCTGACAGTTATGCAGAGGAATCACAGGGAGCTGATGGCAGACTGCAGGGAAACGGTGACACGGGGGAAGATTCATTCTCCAGAAAGACAGTGAGACAAAGCTCAAGGCCAAGCGATGACACGATCACCTTGTCATCAGTAATGTTTGACTGAACAGAGCAAGTGTGTAGGTGGTGAATACTTATGCAAATGTTCCTAATTATTAACAGAGAGAGCGACGTCGTTTCAGTTAAAAGCATATTCTCATCAGGGTGTCACCAGTGATTAGAAATGGCACCAATGTCACTCATACAGTGGATCTGCTTTATTTGATGACAATATAGTGCTTTTGATGTTGGGAGCCACTTTTTTCTTTGCAAATCACTAAATGTGTCCTCGTTCTGGATATAAATGATGACACAAGCGCACTATACTGCGCATTTCTATGCATGATATTTCAAAGAAATCCAAGTTAAAGATGCACCGGTGACCCAAATAAATGTGTAATCCCGAGCTCTGACCATTTGTCATTTCTACATTCTCTCTCCTCCTCACCTGTTCAAAAACCGCTGCCTCATCTGTTGCCTACAAACAATACTCGGTTTATTCCATCTGCAAACACAGAAATCCGGGAAAAAGTAGTGCAACACCAACCAGAACGAACGCCCCCTATTATTCACACAAACTTCACTTGGAGTCGCCCCCTCCCAAAAAAAAAAACCCACTTAATCTCCAGTGTCTAATCCCGCCGACTAGTGACAGTCTCCCTTGGTGCAGAATTAATAAACCGCCGCTGTTAAAATGCCAGCCATGGGTCCTCGGAATCAATATCCATTAGGCATTCAATTGATTGAGGAGGGCAACAACCAAATGAATAATGTGGAAAATACAGCAGGAGCTTGAATTACCTGTCAGGAAATGAAGCCCCAGCTTGTCAGAGAATGCGTTTTAGCCAGAATTATCGTCTAAATGTTCCCTTTTACTCCGAGAAGAGAGAGAGGGATGACTGTCGACACGGAGTGCTTCTAAATATTTTATCTCGATGACCTTTTTGGCCGTGGCTCTGTGGCTTCACGCCATCATTTCCCCCACATGTTCAGCTGACGCTGTTACTAAGGCGACGGCGGCAGCCTCTCGCATCACTGTCTCATCCTCCAGGCCCTGGAAGCTCAAGGACCCGACATCACATTGTTTTCTTACACATTTTCTTGTGCTAAGGAGCTTCACTGGATCAGGGTCACTGGCCATTTTAAGTTTTTATACCATTTTTTTTTTGACTCTGGCAGTGAAGTCTGACAGGTGTTTTTGACTGTGCTGGTGCTGGTACTCTTATTAAAGGGTCATTCTGTGTATAGAGGGCTTTGAGGAGAAAAATACATAAATAAATCAATGTAGATGTCTCTATTTCTTAAAATGGTGTTTGTTTGGGTGTTTGTTTGTGTTTTTGTTTGCTACTCACTCCGCTTTCCTGGCCAGTCCAACTGAGCGGCACAGAGTGGTGGGAGCCTGCGGGACCAAGGACTTGCAGCAGGGGCTTCTCTTGTCCTCCTCGGCGGAGTCCGGGCTGATCTGGCTCGTTTTGGGCGACTGCGGCGAGGTGGGGACGAGCTGCAGCTGCTGCGGGTGGTGGGAGGAAGGTGCGGGAGGAGTGTGGGCCGATCGACCTGGAATCTGCTGCTGCTGCTGCTGCTGCTGATGCTGATGATGATACTGGTGCTGCTGATGCTGATGCTGCTGCTGATGTTGATGCTGATGCTGCGCCTGGTGGCCGAAGTGAGCCGCAGCCTTGTTGCTCCCCGGGTGCTGGTGGAGGTGGGCCGGCGCCTGCGGGCTGACGCTGCGGTGAGTCGCTGCGGGGTGGTGATGGTGGTGATGCTGCTGCTGCTGCTGCGGCTGCGGCTGCTGCTGCTGATGTTGATGCGGCTGCGGCTGCTGCTGCTGCTGCTGAGCGGGCTGCTGGACGTAGTGGTGGGGGTCCCGCAAGAGTCGGTTCTCCCCGATCAGATCCTCCACCTTCCGCTCGAGCTCGTCGATGCGCTGGCGCTGCGTCTGGATCAGGCTCTGCTGGTTCTGGACGATGGTGGTGAGCTCCTTCAGGTACAGAACGGCTTTCATGGGATTATCCAGCAGGCTCTCCATCACTGACTGTAGCTGTGACACTGACCGAGGTCCCGGCTGAGCTCCGTGCTCCTTCAGCTGCGTCTGGCTCTCTGGCGACGGGGTGTATGAGCGGTGCGTAACCGGGATGTTCTGACGGCCGTTTGACGCCTCTACGTTCCGGTGGGGTTGGGTCTCTCTCTCGCGCTCTCTCTCTCTCTCTCTCTCTGTACCAGAAATGGTGCTGATGCAAGAGGGCACCAGTATCAGTGTGGGGGCGGGGCTGTAGAGGACGCGGGTGACGTCAACACGCACGAGAAATTCACTTTTTTACGAGCTGCGCGGTAGCCACAGTCACGTGCCACTTTATTATGCACACCTGTTTGACTCCTTCATCATCTTCGTCCTCTATTTGAGACTCGGGGCCACTGAGAGCGAAGACAAGTTCTATTTGCACAATCTACCGAAATTACATATGAAATAAGGGAAAAACAAAGATGATAAAGAATTAAAAAAAACATAGTGAAAACACATATTCACAGTGTATAGGTGACATAATATAAAACTAAATATGTTTACTCGTAATATTTTTTTAAGTATGTATATATGCATATATATATGTGTATATATTATATATATATATATACATATTTCGATGTCATGAGGGAACATTGTGTTTTAATTTAAGTTCTTTTTTTCCCCACCTTTTGACCTGTACCTAATAATGTGGCTACCGAGCGTGTACTTCCTAAAGCAGCTTACTTAGTTTAAAAATGATTTTCATTGACCACCTCCAGCAAGTTTCTCACAGGCAGACACATGAGTTATAGTTTGGGGTGGAAGCAGGTTTGTGAGGGGAGCACGAGCATCAGTCTTTTTAAATCGGATCAGGCAAAGGAAGCAGCATTTCGGTCTGTATTCCCTTTGTGTCTCCGACTTAACCAAAAAGGGTCAAAAAAACAACAACTGGAAGCGGAAGAAGAAGAGGAAATGGGCTTTTGGTTTGTACAGATAATGTGTCCTGATACACGGATATCTGCCTGAGCTCATCTGGTCCCTTCAGTTTGCTCCTGCGTGTGCACGTTGGACTTTTATGGACGTTTTGCGTTCGTAGCAGGTCTCATTAACCGTGTCTCTGTCTGTCAGAGCTCTCTTTTTTACCCCGACAGGACGATTCGAACGGAAAACTGATGTTTATTCATGAGCTGTCTTTTTTGGTGCGAGTGAATTGCTGTCTATTAGTGTCAGAGTCAAATGAACCAACATTTGGTCTGCGTAAATCACCCAGAAAGAGCAACACTAATGATATACTGTTTGTTCAGGGTGGGGTGAAAAATCGAGGTTTTTAATGAATTATTCTCCTTTTTGAAAAGTTTAAAAGAAACAACTCAAAAAGAAAGGGAGAGGAAAAAAAATAAACATCACCTGACCTTGTGGGAGTGAAATATTGTGTCCACAGTAGCGAGCCAGTGTGGGAGCAGCCAGGACCGTCCTTCCATATGGCTGCTTTACAAGCTGCATGAAGTGAGAAACGGCCTGTGCACCCGACCGGCAACACACACGGCTGGACGGAGCCAAAAATGAGTTTTGCAGCACAAATGGGGGAAAAAACGGTGCTGCGAGGTTCAGCTTTTTTACAGTACGACTTATGGACTCTCTCGAAGCTAATTTCTTACTACAGCAGCGTTTACGGTAGATCTTGTGCCGCTTGGGTGACATTCCGGCAACGTAGTGAAGTTGCTGTTGACACTGACACTCTTTAAACCCTTTAACGCCGAACAGTCGACGCGTTTGCACACTTAACATCGCCATAATTACATTTGTGTGTGACGGTTTCTGAAAGTTGCACGTCAAAGCCAACGTGTGGTTGTTACGGTCATTACCCTCGCGATGTTGCAGGAAGCCGGGCGAATCGGCGTCTTTGTCGCCAGAGAGGAGAGCGTTGGGAACAACCCCGTACATGGTTTTCATTCATTGGTCTGTTTTTGGACATTGAGACAAAGTATACTTTCAATACTAATTCTTAAAAGTCTTAAAAAGGGGAATTCAGGGTTATATTAGACTAAAGGCAAAATTTGGACTGGAAGACGGTTTGGGGCGACGTTATTGGAGCATCAAAAAACCCAAATCATCAATTCATGCACCTAAAGCATATACTGTATATCTAATACCTAAAATTAGACATCAAATGGGGTTAACATTGGCTTTTTTTGCACGTGTTGTATGGGAATGTCCAGGTATTTCATGGAAGATTTATGGAAGAAGGTAATTAGTAGACACAGAGAGAGAGGTTTGACCGCAGCACACCTGCAGCATTCCTCTCTCCTGAGAAGAGAAAAGCTGAGTTTTCCTCCTCCAGAAATGTGTTTTTTTATCAACACTGACTCACTCTCCTGAGTGATGCTGGTTGAAAGTGGAAGTTGAGAGTGGACCAGTCGTATTCCCTCTATCATCGCTCGTGTCTTTTGATGCTAAAATCTGTCAGACACAGACAGAGAGCACTGCTATGAAAAAAGCCACATCCAGTCAAACAGAAAGATTTGCCTTCTGTCGCACACGAGTGACGCCAAAGACGTCGAGCAAGTTCATACATGCAGCTAAAAGTTGACTAAGGATGAGTCTTTTACAAGGACTTTAAGGAGTTTAATGACTTTACGATAAGAGCGGATGACACAATGAAGCAGTTAATGTCAGGGGGAGACGAATTGCTCGTGACGCTCCACTTCCTTTCTCTGCCAACGAGCGACGTCATTGACATTAAGAGCGTCTGATGGAGATCCGCACTTCAGCCAAGTGACACACGTGATTAGTATTTATTTAGTTGTTTGTTTGTTTTTTTTATCCAGCATGAACGTCGTGAAGGGAAAAAAAAGTTTGTTCTGAAGGTCATCTGTTACTGCCGTGATATAGCGATCCATCAAACTGTTGTAATATTTATATTAATATGTCAGTGATGCTAGAGGACAATCTAGATAGTCAGCAAGGTCATGGGTGTTCATCCTCTGGGGATCATGAGTACCTGCACTAGAGAGCCATAGTCTTAGGGGAAGCTGATCACAAAATAAAAATACAACTGTTTGCTAAAAGAACTTCATTTGAATAGACTCACTTGATTTGTCACGTCAGTAAACATTTAAATTTTCCCGAGCAATTAGTTTTGCTATTGGTGTTATATTATATTTCGTATTAGTATTAGTAAATTAGCATTCTGTGCGCAGGTTTTACCTATTTTGTTGGAACTAATTAGTATTTTGTGGCCACAAATTAGTATTTAATGGCCACAAATTAGTAATTTGTGTGCATGTATTACCAATTTCGTGGGAAGTAATTAGTATTTCATGGCCACAAATTAGTCATTTGTGTAAAGTAATTAGTATTTTGTGGCCACAAATTAGTATTTTGTGGGAAGTAATTAGTGTTTCGTGGCCACAAATTAGTCATTTGTGGAAAGTAATTAGTATTTTGTGAGAAGTAATTAGTGTTTCGTGGCCACAAATTTATATTTCATACGCACTTTTTACCTATTTCGTGGGGACTAATTAGTATTTTGTGGCCACAAATTAGTATGTTGTGCTCACGTTTACCTATTTTGTGGGAAGTAATTAGTGTTTCGTGGCCACAAATTAGTCATTTGTGGAAAGTAATTAGTATTTTGTGGCCACAAATTAGTATTACGTTTCCCCCCCATGTCATGTCTGGGGCTCTGTACTAATGTCCCCATGTAGAAGAGAATGGATGATAAAACGTGGTAATGTCTGTGAAGCCTCAACATGGTCAAATTGCAAATCACAAGGCTTCAAAACAGCAGCTGAGATTCTAACGCGTGACATTATGACCAGTTTCCACTTACAATCAGCCCAGTTTATACAATTTAAATCTGATGTTCATGGACCAAGCTGCTTAGTGTGGCAAATGAAAATAGTGTTGAATTGAACAACAATCAAACTATTTGCATAAACACATTACAGAAAATGGATCCAAATGTCTGTCCTGTGTTGCATGAGATTGTCTGGGGTCACGTGTGGTTACATCAGCTGGAAAATGTTATTAGGTTCATTTCAAGATCTCAGTTTTGAGATCTCCCTCCTCATTTCAAGGAAAGGAATCTTTCATGATTGCATTTCCCTCTCTATTGCCTCAGAGTGGATCAATAACGAGAGGGGAGCGAGGCCATGGGCACCTACAGTAGATTCACTTCAACCATTAGATGTGATGGGAGTGAGGATGGTGCAGCACTGGAGTGAAGATATTTAGAAGTGAAGAATCATCAGTTACCCAGTTTTATGTTGATTTTTCTTCCCCAAATTGTGAAAATAAGGCGACGGAATTCTCCTGAAGATCTTATTAGATCTGGGTCTTTTAAAAAGAAGCAGTCCTGAGAAGCTCCAACAGCCCATTACAAGACGTGTGAATATTTAATGAGCTGCAACTAAGAATCTGCCAATATTCTAATATCTTTGCACGACTCATTTCGCTCCGTGATGGATGGACTCCCTGGAGCGTGTTCAGCGGGTCAAATAAATCAGAGGACCACAGACGGGTCAGAGCAGGTCACAGGTAAACATCAGTCGTGAAGAAAATGTTTTTTTATTATTATTTTGCATGGAAGAGTATGAGAGCCACATGTAAAAAAAAAAAAACTAATAAAAAAACAACATGAATTTTGACATTGAAGTCATAATTCTGAGATTTCTTTTCCTCAGAATGATTACTTTTCTCAGAATTATTACTTTAATCTCGGAATTATGACTTTTTTCTCAGAATATTCACTTTAATCTCAGATTTTAATCTAAGAATTATGATTTTTTTTCAGAATTATGACATTAATGTCCAAATTATGACTTAAATGTCAGAATTATTACTTTTCTCAGAATTATTGCTTTAATCACAGAATTATGACTTTCATCTCAGATTTTAATCTAAGAATTCAGATTTTGTTTCACAGAATTATGATTTTTCTCAGAATTTTAACTTTAATGTCAGATTTTAATCTCAGAATTTTGATTCTTTTCTCAGAATTATGACTTTAATCTCAGACTTTAATTTCAGAATTATGACTTTTTTTTCTCATAATTCATCAATGCCTCAGAGATCAAAGCCATCAAAGCTCCAGAACACAATATAATATGTAGCCGTTCTTCACTCCACTGTCGTGGGATTTCTGTCTTTAGAACTGTTGAATATTTGCTTGTTTGCTGCCCTTTCCTCTGACTTGTTTGTCTTGTGCTGAACGTCCGCGTGTATCCACTCACCTCGCGTCTCCCTCACCCCGATGCTGATGCTTTTCTCGCCGTGACAACACGCTGAAGTGCTACGGCGTAAATTAACAACGAGGGCGATTTTCTAAATGCGCATCGTTATCGTGTTACAGAAGCAACTTGTCCTTTGGGGGGAAATTCTGTTCACACACACATTATTAATCTTCTTCAGAGTAGTTTTTCTTTACCTTGGAGGTTATTTCATGAATAAAACAAACAGACGGCGCTTGTTTTAAAGTTGGTCATTTGTAGTTTTGCACACATGAAGAATAATGAGGATCGACACATGTAAAACGAGTTAAGTCGATTTTGTTCTTATGTTGAATGATTTCTAGATGCTGAGACAAACCGCAGCTTCTCTACAACTTTTTAAAGCCTGAATATGTGATCTGTAAAGATCACATATTCAGGATGTCCATATAAGGAGTTGTGTATTATCCCCACAGCCGTGTGAACACAAAGGGTTAAGGTACAATAGTTGCACAACATGACTTGAATTGTAAACTAAACAAATGTATCAGGCATGTTCGAGTATACAACTATTTCTCTATGTGTTCATAGCAGTAGATGTATTATCGTTGACTGCCACCAAGTGGCACTCACCGCTCTGCACAAGTAGGACCTGTGTTTATGAGCAATAACTGATGACTGTGTTTTTTTTTTTAACGACAACATCATGACCTTTTGTTACTCGATTGAAGTGTCGCCCACCCCCCCCCTTCCTCCCGCGGTGTCGACGCGACCGCGCTCCTGATCTCACATCTGGAGCGTTTGTTCCGTGTTGACGTGAAGGTCACGCTCTCATCCAAAAACCTATTTAAAGACGCAGCATGTGTGGCTGCGTTTCATTACCGGCTCGCCCCCGAGAAGTTGGCACAAGGGCAAATGAGAGGTTACGTTCTGCAGCGTGACTAAACACAAATGTGTGTGTGTGTGCGGACTGACAGAACAGTCAACCTGAGATGAGAGGGATTTATTATTTTATGTCACTCAATCATCAGGGACCAGTGTGTATCAGCTGTTCAAACACACTCTTCTGTCTAAAACCCGGCCTGTAAACGCGGACAATACAACAACTGGAGTGTACTTTGAGGGATCTCGAGGCTATTGTTGGTGTTACTGTCATACTTCAAATAACAATGGCTCAGCAGCAGCAGCAGCAGCAGCAAACCCACTGACACATGGCCCACAGTCCATGTGCATGCATGCAGTGGGTAGAAGAGTAAAGTCTAAAACCCTGTGTTATCCAGCTTAACTTATGCTTCCCAATGCTGGCAGTGATGGAGGACGACAAACATGTGGCTACAAATACTTGGAATATGCAACTGAGGTGTTTTCAGATTTACTATTTTTATAAAAAGTCACAATTACTGTGATGTCATTTCTGTCATCAGACGACTTCAGTGTAGCTTATAAACAGAGGTGGTTACATTTACTCACATTTACACACTGGAAACTTTGGCAGGGAATTAAGAGGACAGGTGAATGAATGATGAGGACATGTGAATGAATGAGGACATATGAATGAATGAAGAGGACACGTGAATGAATGATGAGCACATGTGAATTAATGAGGACATGTGAATGATGAGGACAGGTGAATGAATGAGGATAGAATGAATGAGTGAATGAATGATGAGGACATGTGAATAAATGAATGAGACATGAATGATGAGGACAGGTGAATGAATGAGGACATGTGAATGATGAGGACAGGTGAATGAATGATGAGGACAGGTGAATGAATGAGGACATGAATGATGAGGAGAGGTGAATGAATGAGGACATGTGAATGATGACAGGTGAATGATGAGGACAGGTAAATGAATGATGAGGACATGAATGAATGAGGACATGTGAATGAATGATGAGGACAGGTGAATGATGAGGACAGGAATGATGAGGACAGGTGAATGAATGAGGAGGACTGGTGAATGAATGAGGACATGTGAATGATGAGGACAGTTGAATTGGCATTAATTATGCTGAGTGAGGAAGTTAAAGCATGTGTGACCTTTGACCCATCTTGACTGACACATTATGTGTTTATATATTTGATTTTGTCAGCACTTTAATTTGTAAAGGTTTACCTTTAATTAAAAACAATTCATGTGCACAAGAAAGAACATTTCAAACAAGCTAGTTTTTTTTTACTTTCATTTGAGAACAGTATTTTTGACCAATACTTTTACTTGTACTTGAGTAAAATGTTATTAAAATGGTGGTACTATTACGACTAGAATATTTCAGTACTCTTTCCACCTCTGCTTATAATATATAGTTGTCCCACTAAAACTGAATTAGTGTTCATCGTTATTGGAAAATGAAAGTCTACAAAAATTCGATTTAGATCATGTTTGAAGCCATGCTAAATAGAATTTCTTTTGACTTTATTTAAATTAATCTTGTCTGAGTGAGGTCACCATAAATCTATTCATTCACTCTCCATGTGCCACTGCCATGACTCTTTATCTTCCTTTTTTTTGACGGCAATAAAAAAAAGAATGAAACACAGTAAAGTATCGTGCAGATATGGAACAAACATGTTTATTAATTTACACTTTTCACGGGTGTCATAGCAAAACAAAGAAAATACTCTTTGGTAGCAAAAAAGGAAAAAAGAAAGTGAATCACCGTCATCATACGCGTTAAGTGCTTTGAGTCGCTAATCAGGCAAATGAAGAAGGGGAGGGATTCCATGCTTTTTGAACCACCATGTTAATGATTCGTTTCAAACGTGTGACTAGACTTCTTCCTTTTCCGGCTTTTAATTGATCAGCGTTCGCGTCCGTTGTCTCACTGTGCGGCGCCGCCCGTGTCGAACATCTTCTTGCGGCCCTCCATGCCAGACATGGCCTCCACGTTCTTACGCCAGTCGCCCACCTCACTCGTGAGCACCTGGAGGTGAAGGGAAGACACATTCCCATGAGTTAGTCACGGATGTGCGTAGACAACATCTCTGGTTTCTTTTGGGGATTTTAGGGCGAATTGGACACTAAAAGTGACCGTAGGTGCAAGAGAGTGAATGGTTGTGTGGATGGACTAGTGACCTTTCACCCTATGTTAGCAGGGATTGACCAAATCATAAGATAAAACATGTGTATGCACTAAGAAGAAAGAAGGTTTGTCAGTTCTTTTTGCGATACCTTGTCCTGTTTGACGTCCTCCTTCTTCACAGACTTGAGGTTAGCTCTCAGGTCCATGGAGCCCTTGTGTTTAGAGCCCAGGAGAGCTCTCATCATCTCATCAGCGGACACCCTCACCTTCCTCAGGGCGGGCTTTTTGAACTTCCCGCCAAGGTCCTGTACCTTCAGCTTCAGCTCGTGAATCTAAAGACAGAACCGCACACATTTCGACGTTAGACGTTCGTTCTCTCCGTTTTCATTCTCCACCGAACAGGAAACTGAAGCGGAACCCACGTCTTTGTTGTGCTTGCCCACTTTGTATTCACAGTCGTATCGCTCCTCGTCCACCTCGTCAATCTTTGCATGAAGCTGCTTGCACAGATTCTGACAGATTTCAGAACAGAACACACAACACATGTATGAGTATGAGTGATAACGCCCAGTGTAAAATGACGAGTGGTGCAAGTGCATGACCCACCTGGAGATCGCCCAGTGCCAAACCAGACAGTTGCAGCGGAGGCAGCTTCTCCTCCAGGTAGCGCACTTTCTCCTCCTCCCTCTCCTGCGTCTCTCGCTCCAGATCCTCACAGGCTCGCGTCAGGAGAAGCATCTGATTGGACCAAAACGAGTGTTAGCGGAACCACTCAGCTCCAACTTGATGCTGTGCCATTATGTGGTAAAGAAAGATGTTTAGAACGCGGCGTCGCCCACAGGAATCTTGCAATTTGACCAGTGCCGTGTTAATGGAACATTAGAACTGTGCCTGTTGTGTGCCACCAGCTGTCAATCATGCTGTGCGTCCACTCATACTCTATAAATGCTGTGCTTTGTTGTCTGTTTTCCTCTGAATGGGAACAGAATTTACAACGACCAGAGTCCTTAACCCTTTAAATGTCCGTCTTTTGCCCATTTTCCCAGAATAACTCTCAATATCTGGCAGTTATTTAAAATTTATTGCACATTAAAATAGCATAATAACAATTTTGAATGAAGAAAAAACAGACAAACACCAGATTTTGTGTCCAGACGTTTTTTTCCAACTCTCCAAGTGAAATTACCGTAATAACCACACTAACTTCTCATCTTTCGGAAACTGTTGGGATTCGCGACGTGCGTTAACTTTTCAGTGAATCAAGAATCGAGTGGAAAGTGGATTCATTCTCCCATTGAGTTAGTTCCCATGGAGATCAGATTATGGAGTTGCCCCCTGGTGGCTATTTAATATAACATTGTTTCCTGGTTGGTTTCAAGGAGAAACGGGTAGACGAGGTCTAAGTGTCAATAAGCTCAATAATAGTGATTTTAAAAACTGTTTTAAATCATTCTTAGTGTTTCACACACACAAGTGGAAAGCATGACGTCGCCTCTCACCTTGAGCGAGAGCTTGCGAGAAGCCGAGATCTTCGACTTTGGCTGTTGGGGGTGGAAAAAAAAGGAGATTATGGTGGAATAAGATTGCAGAACACAGTGTTTATGTCATTGATGCTTTGTCTGTCATATCATAAACTAGAACAGTGAACATTGTAAAGTTATGACATGAATCCAAGCCTCTGCCAGCTGTCCACATCATGTTCGGTACATATAGAGTAATAAATGTGTGAAAGGAGCGGAGGAGTGTGTGTGTGTGTGTGTGTGTGTGTGTGTGTGTGTGTGTGTGTCAAACACGACACCACTTGTCCTGCAGCCCCATGTGAGAAGATAATATGTTATTATTAGGATGAAGTCAAGGGAAAGCTCTCAGGGAGGCTGATAACAGTTCTGGAAAAGATAACCGCTGCCATGTATTTGCCATGTCTGTGTATGTGTGTGTGTGGCTGGACGAAAGTGTCCCCCTGTCCATCCACAGGAGGATTAACACAGTGGAGTATATAACTGGCTCACCTTTTCCCCTCTGGGATTCATGGCTGCAAACGTGTGTCGGGCTCCTGAAAGAGCAGAGAGTGGGGAGAAATGAGGCTGGTGATGCAGACAAAGGAGGTCGTGTTCTACGACAGTGACATTTAAAGATAGTGGGAGTCGACTTACCCCCTCTGTGTGACTTCATTTACAAAAAAAAAAAACAAAAAAAACAATCAACAGGGAGAGAAACAGTGGTTGGTGTTAGTGCCGTTTCGGGGATAATGAGTCACGGCAGAGAACGACAGCGTAATCTGAGCCATGAAGGCCCCTCATAGCTGCACAGCATCCTTCTGACAAGAGGATTAAAGCAAAATATACGACGAGGACAATGTCCTCCGCTATATTCAGCATCATCTCATCATGACGGGCTCAACTGCTTTTCTAAAAGCCATGACAATTGTGGCAGATTATTACATTATATCATATTATATTATATTATATTACATTATATTATACAGTAATATATTATGTTTTATTATACTATATTGTAAAACTGTGCCTTAATGTCTATAATATCACATAATAACACTCATTCACATCCATCTACTGTAACACACGACGCAGACCATGTAAAATACAGTGGAGAAATAATTGTGAATTAAGAAGAGACAGTTACCTGTGTCGTGTGGATGAGGTGTCTGGAGTCAAACAGCGACTGCCGCAGACAATGAGCGGCTTTTTATGTGAGCCGTGTGTGACATGTGGGGCCGCAGATAAAGTGTCTGCTCCAAAGAATGTGCTGGCACGAGCCCAAGCATGAAATATCACCTCCTCCTCCTCCTCCTCCTCCAGCCCTGTACTGTGACAACAGAGACAGAGCGTCAATGAGCATTAACATGATGGTATGGACTCCCCTTGGGTGGTGAAATAATTTAAATTTAGTTGTTGTTGACCCTTGGATTCATTGAAGTCTGAAATCCAGACCGGGGCCTTGTTTGCTTCCTCGTTACTGCTTAGCTTAGCACAAGTAGCAACAACAAAAACAGCAACTTTGCTAAAAGGAATACTTTTTGGATTTAGCTTTGTATTACTACAATAGGGGTAGTATTTATGTTAAAAAAGTGTGCTTCACAACCTCTTTCCTTTGCTACGTGCCCACCAGTGACACTTGGTCCTGTCAGCGTAACTGTTAGCAAAGATGGCGGACACTGTTTGCATTCTGGGAATGAGGTCCCGTCCTCCTACGATTGGGTCTAAAAAGTGCAGAATCAGCGTTGCGGTTTCAAGGCTCGGACCCAGATATTTCTGGAGTATTCCTTTAACAACTGGAGTACTACACGTATGTGACCATATGTATGGCGTCCAAGGCTAATGAGCACACATTTGCGGTGTTGAAGTAACACTTATTCAGATTTGGATCAAAGTTAATTCTGGATTAGAGTTAGCATTAGCTCTTGTCATGTTCATTTAACAGTAAAAGTGTTCATTTTAAAACTATTTCAAAGGTGTATTTAACTCTTTTTAGTGACAATTTAATGCTAAGAAAGTTATTCCATAGTGGATTTAGTCCTTGACAGTATCAATGATAAAACAACAGAGTATATCTTTGTCATGGTTTGTAGAAAAGAGTGGAGACAGTGGTGTTATTGTGTTACTGGGTCTTGGAACATGCACATGCACACGTTTTCCATTTAAAACTAACGTAAACTCACACCATAAGAAACATTACTAACAAAAGGACCACTTTTCTAAGTCATCACAACATTCAATCACAACTCAGTTTGAGGTAGTCAGTGAATGTTAATCTTAACTTTTTTGGGGGTTTGTGACCTCTCATATCCTACTTGCAGTACCTACACCGTCCAGCAGGGAAGCCTCTGCGCATTTCACCTGTAAGCAATGACCCAAAGCCCTGAGGTGCATGTTCAGAGTAGGTCAACCTCTCATTACAGGCTCATAAAGTGCATTTAGCAGCACTGCTAATGCACACGATTCTGTGTAATGAGCTCCAACAAGTACAGAGGTTAATGATACACAACATGCAGTGACCGTTAGTAATGATCATATACTGTAGGGAAAGAGTGTTTGTGGTTTAATAACAGTGATTTTCTTCCATGACATTTGACATATAACCAGTTGTTATGATAAAATAACTACTTTTACTTGGTTACGCACTGGCTCAGACTAGTAAGGGGTCGTTCCAGAAGGAGGAGGAGGAGGAGGAGCAGGAATCATTTATAATAATTTCATTGAATTTAATTGAGAAAAAAAAACAGCACATCTTGGTGTCAGGAGTTAAAAAGCCAGTTGATTCCCTTTCACTCTGGAGAGCTTGCAGAAGGCTGTACGTCAAATGAATGACATCTCTATCCTGTGACATCGACGTGCGTGTTTTCTTGTGTTTTGCCTCCGCGGTCAACGATTCCTCGGCGCTAATCTCAGCCTGAGCCCTGGCACTTCTGGCAAATCACCTTAAACCCCGACGCTGCATCAAGTTACTTGTTCTTCTTCTTGTGCCCACATGGCTCACAATGGAATGAAGCTGATGCAATAAGATGTTTTTTGACTCGAATATTCTCTCACATTGCGGAGGATGAGTGGTTAGATGGATTTAAAGGTTTTTCCTTTATGTTTACAGAGGTCGCCGTCTTTCAGTGCCACGCTCCCACTTTACTCCTTATTTACGCGCCTTCAAATAGTTCCCTGCAGTTTCCCCTGAGGGCGCCGTGTGCACACGGCGTTGACTTCTTCTACCAGGAACAGAACAGTAGCTGAAAGGGGGGCGAAGCCACAGTCGGTAATAAAAAAGGTGGAAGACACGGGGGACAACAAATGTTCTGTCATCTTTTTTTCGTCAGTGATCCTCAGCAGGTGGGAGTGCTATTTCCGATGCAACCCAACTCCCGTCTGTCTCCACACAGACACACAGAGTCCAAGGGAAAAACAAAATCATGAGGGCTTTTTAATCAGGGAGAAAAAAAACAATCTTGCAATGCACCTTTTTTCTTTTTCTTTTTTTTTGCTGCCTTCACAGTTTAGTAATCCACAGTTCCCCCTAAATAATAACAGCTGAACTCATTCTGAAAGCGTCTAAAGTGGAAGGGATCAAGGACACGAGTGCAGCTGCAGGATCGAGTGAGACACGCTGATCTTCCCAGGGTTTTAATCTGTCCTCACCTGCTCATATTCAAAGTGTTATTTGTTTTGTCCGTTGTCACTGTATTATTCATCTGGACCCGACAAGCTCAAACACGTGGTGATTACATGGTTTCTCTGTTCGTCACTGTTTATTAATTAAAACGATGTATTATAGGATAAGACAAAACACTTTAATGTCACTGTAGCCGTACAACAAATTGAGAGTTTGGACCGACGATAGATACATAGATAGATAGATCGATACATAGATAGATAGATAGATAGATAGATAGATAGATAGATAGATAGTCCACTATTTTGAAGCATCGGTTTGAAGCTTTTTTTCATGATTAAAACAAGATTTCTGATTGTTTCAGCTTCTTAAATGTGAACGTTTCTTTGCCCCATGTTACAAAGAAACAAAGGCAAAAACAACACATTTGAGAACCTCGTTATTTCCAGGTTTGACAAACTCTGATCAACATGTTTTAACGATTACTCGATTCATCGAGAAAATAATTGACAGATTATAATCGATTATGAAAATCATCGTTAGTTGCAGCTCTAAAATCATCATGGTGTGAATTCATTTGACAACAACTGACATTTGAATCGTTTTCCCATCTCTTTTTATCTGCAGCCCTCCCTCCTCCCCTCACTCGCTGCCCACTTCTTTCCTCTCCCCACACACGGATCTTAGCACACGACGGCGTCCCGAGTGGCACGGATGTTTGGACGTTGGACACACAGAAGGCAGCTGACGCATGACTTCAGCCAACTGGCCCGCCCTGGCATCCCTCTGCCCGCTGCTCTCACCTTGATGCTGCCCTTAAGATTCCCAATTGGGAGCAGTGGATGCCCAGAGTGGCCCACATTTCTCAGCTGTGTTTCCAGTCTAAAGGACAAGGGGCATCATATTTATATTTATTTATGTGTGTGTGTGTGTGTGTGTGTGGGCGCATGTGTGTGTCTTGTCTTTACACAAAGGACACACATTCAAGCCTAATTTTGTCTCCAACCTGTTTACCCTTGAATCTTAAAATAGCTTTAATTATTTCCTTGATGTATACATGTATATATATATATATATGTATATCTCTATATATGTGTATATATATATATGTATATGTATATATATGTATGTGTGTGTGTGTGTGTATATCTTGTATTCTCATTTTACACAAACCTATTTGTGCATTGTGTTTTTATCCTGCAGCCCTCATTAGGCCCAGAAAAAAACGGACACACACACACATACGTCTCGGGAGAATGTTCCAAAGGTCAAGTCATTGAAAAAGCCCCTCACACATTTCTATGAGAAACAAATCAAATCAAATCAAATTTGATTTCTAGTAAAAACAACTGCTGTATATTCACTTGTCATTTTATCTTTTTTTTTCTGTCACAGCAGACGTTCTCCAGCAGGGGGCAGCAGCTCCCCAGAGTCCTGATGGATGCAGAACTTTCTCCTTTGACCACCTACCTGCCAGAGCTGAGTGAGCTGATTGATTTTCTTAGCCGTTAAATGGTGTGGAAATGCAGCACCTTTTTCCCCCAAAAACTCTTCTACGCGCTTGAATGCATCATCCATCAACTGAGGTTTGGTATAAATCGGTTTAGTTTATCAAGCGCAGGTGAAAATGACCTCATAGGTGGAGGTGATGAGCAAAAATGTTCCTCCAGCTCAAATTTCCTTTGATTTATTCCATCATTTCATAATTATCTTGATCATCCATGTAGTCAGAAAAAGAATACACAGCAAGAAAACAGAATCTGTCACATACTATAAATCGTAGATATTTCTGCACAAGCAAGCAAATGACATTGACATTTGACATCAGCAGCTGTGGAGCAAGGATGTAAACAATGTTGAGGCTTTTAGTCGGACGTATTCTTTCTTCTTTAAATGAGTAGGAACGATGGTTTACAAATACCTACCCAGTAGGAGGAATCCATGTTCCTCACTATAGAAACAAGCGGTTAAATACACGTGTTGTGTTCGGCTGTTTCTACAGATGAGATAAACAGCGCCCTCCTATAGTATTGGAGCAGTGAGGCCCATTCCTTTATTTTTTGGCATAGACATTTAAAAAACATTTGGGTTTGGCATCAAAATATCAATATCAGACAAAAGAAAAAGAAAAACCTATAGAGCATGCATTTTTATCTGCTAAGTAAGTAAACCCCCAAAACAAACAACACCTGAAAGAGCATCACAGCAGAAGAAATCAAAGGATTTGTAACTAAATATTAAGTCTTATTCACTTTAATCTGTTTTGCTCATGTGAAAAATGGGTGGGTTCCACTGTTCCAATACTATCGGAGGACACTGTACCTACAGATATACTGTATGTATCCAACATGTTCCACTTTAATGTCTTGAGGTTGTTTTGAAATGAATTTATTGGAAACGGCAACAACTGTCTCTCTCTCACATGTCTCTCTGTGGAGACACATGACGCCGTCCTGCACGTCTAACGTCAATGGATCCATTATGATGATGTCATTCATTAACAAAGACTGCTTTGAAATGAGATATATTGACGGATGAAAGATTGCTTTTTGCTGTGGAACAAATATCTTTCAAATCATAACTGGCAATAAGAGTGTACATTTAATTCAATGTTAAAAATCATATAATCACTTTCAGCGTCATACCAATGTTTCCATTTCTCAAACTATTGTGATGATTTCTTCACATATTCATGTTTGTGATCTACATGGAGATGCATCAGAGGTCACAAACTCGCCACTTAATATCAAAGTTATATTGAGTTATTTCTGTATTTTTTATATTAAAAGATTAATTTTGCATCATAAATCCATTTATATTGTGAACTATTTATCGATCCGTATCGAAGAAAACACTTTTATTTTGAAATTATGTGAAATATCATCATAAATATTGTTATTTTGATATCCCTACTGGTATATTTCATTGTGTTTTTACTGTTGCGTACTGTATGTATAACATATTTAATGTATAACATATTTTACCATGTAAATATGTTATACTACTGTGGTAGCATTATGCCGCTATAAAATAACAAATCCACAAGCTCGTTCGGACAATCCAGTCCAGGTTTGACAACTCTGTTTAGAGGTTTTTGATCCGGACTTGGACTAATGTGGTCTAGAATCATTTTCACAAAATGGGTAAAATGTGTTTTGAAGAATCTACAGCCTCTCTGGGACAATCTAGCCCAGGTTTGACAAGTCTAAGTATAGAGGTTTTGTATCCGGACCTGGTCTAATGTGGTCTAAAGGCAAACAAAGCAGTGAAATGTCCCATTTTGTGGATTTCTTTCAACTATCATAAATAAAAGAAAAGTGGTCGGGGTTCAGAGAATGTTTATTTCAAATGCTTAAAATACACAGTCAAAGCACTAAGAGGTGAACTAAATGTTAAGTTTCCTTTAACTTCCTGTCTATCAAAATTATAAATAACTAGAGGCATGTTTACATGGACTCCACGTACAGAAAAAAACACAACATGTCAGCGTCATTGTGGTTTTTATTTTAGAAAAACCTTCTATTTGATACCGCTCTGATTCTGCCCGGACAATGATGGCGGCGACGTTGACGTATCGCTGCAGTGGGCGTGTACGTAGACCAGCCCGCCCCCTAGAAGGCGGTACAGCTTTCTCCCCCACACACACACACACACAGAAGATGGCGTATGCTGAAGTGGGCGTGTCTGCGCGTGCTGCGGTTTCGCAGAGGGCTGCTGGACCCTCCTCCGGCTCTGTTTGGCAAAGTGGTCTCGCCTCTCACAGCACGAGGGACGCTTTGTCTCGCCGGAGGGGAGGAGGGTGTTGACAGGAGGAGAAAGTGGTCGAGGGGGAGGGAGGGAGGGAGCCCACTACCGCGGAGGAGGAGAAAGCGGGTCAGAGAGGGGACCGGGTCGGGGGGCCACGCGGAGGACGACGCTGCTGTCCGCGCTGGGATGCTGTGGGACACCGCGTGGGGAGGAGAAGAAGAGGCTCCTCGGGTTCGCGCCACGGGCTGTGGTGGTGGTGGTGTTAGTGATGATGATGAAAGGTGGAGAGCAGAGTGGCGGAATCTCGCGCTACCAGACCAACCGCATTGCAAACCACGAGTGACAAACAGACGCTGCGGACCAACACGCATCTCTGGTTCGAACGGAACCCGGATTTCCAATTCGGTGCTCGGGTAATCGACCACCCCGCCGCCGCGGCCCCATCCACTCCTGTCCGCAGAATGAAACACCGCTGTCTTCTTTAACTGCGCACCCCCTCACCCCCCCACACACACACAGAAGAAGATGCCGGGGCGATGCTACCGGGGCAAACTGTCCGTGTGGGCCGGCCTGTGCGTGCTGGTGCTCTGCTGGTTCTACATTTTCCCCGTCTACAGAGTCCCGAGCGACAAAGAGATCGTGGAGGAGGTGCTGAGGCAGCGAGGAGTGTGGCATAAGAACCAGACTGGCATCGAGCTGTACAGGTTCGTCTCAGGACTCTTTTTGTGTGTGTGTGTGTGTGTGTGTGTGTGTGTGTGTGTGTCTCCTGTGCTGTGAAGCTGGGTGTCCCTGGGAACATGGCTGAACAGGCACCATAGTCAATTAGCAAGAAAGGTAGACCAATATTCCCCTTTTTGTGATATTTAAAGGTCCTGTATGTGGCACATTACATGTACAGCCCATCAGTATGTGTGTATAAGTGTATACTTGCGTAAACATTGAAAATAAGGGTTTCTCTTAACTGAGGTATCAAGTGGGAGTTGACTTTACAAATGAATGAGAACATCCTTTGTGTGTTTTTCTGTCTCACCACTACATGCCACTAATTCTTGCACACGGGACCTTTTAACCAAAAAAGGGATTATGCCGCTTTTCCACGACATGGTCTCAGCACAACTCGCCTCGACACAGCACTGCGCGGTTATTTTGCTGCTTGTCCATTAGCGGTAGCACCCGGTGCTTTTTTTTTTTAGCACCTGCTCTGAACAAGTTACGAGCGTGCAGAGCCGCGGATTGGTCAGAGAATGTCATCACAGGAAGAGTCGCGAACTCGGCGTCCGGCACAAGAATCAAAACGAGCGATGCCGAACTGGAGACCAATTAAAAAAAAAAAGACAAAAAAAAATCAATGTCCAACATTTAGCAAAGGAAATGTGTAAAATCTGTTGTATTTAGGTCATGCAGGACGTACGGAACGATTCTGTGAACAAATCATTTCAATCAACTGATTCTAATGATTCAGTGACACCGAAAAACAACACGTTTTCACGCAGCCGTGCTGTGATGACCCCGCTCACATCAAGGAGGTGCTATATTGTAATGGAAAACCGACTGTGTAGAGCCATGCCGAGGCGCTGCAGGACCCTGTCGTGGATAATTGGCGTTATTTGGGATTCTGGGAACAAACACGTTTGGCAGAAAAATGGCAGAAAATATTGAAAAAATCATGGAAAAAGACTGGAAATGATGAAATGGTTTTGTCCACAAACTAAAATGATTCAGTTTGAATGATTTCTTTGTGATGTGGAGCAAAGACAAACCAGGGAATAATCACATTTGAGAAGCTGAAACAATCAGAAATGTGGTTTCAATCATGGAAAAAACCTCAAGCCATAAATGAATCGAGTAATTGTTTGCTTTGTGCACAAATGCTGACGTATTGCAAAAAGGTTTTGACCCAAATCGCTCTGATAAGGATGATCTTGATTGAAGAGATATGAAAATAACATCAGTTAAGTCCTTTTTCAGTGTCAGTTAAAAGAGAAGACCATACTTTCAGAGCAGGGGGCGGGGCTTTTTTAAAATTAAAATTGAATGTATTTTTCATTTAATCACAGCTTTACAGACTCCAAATACTTAAGCAGAAAATGTGCATTGTATGATTTACATGCTCTGTACATGCTCACACACACACACACACACACACAACTTGTCCCCAGAGGCACGTCCAATATCCTGTGTCTGACCAGACCAGACCAGACTCCCCGATGTCACATAACAAGTGCTTAATTATCTAATTAAGAGATCTGCATCCTCTCTGCACAGGAAGCTGCTGACCGACTGCTGCAATCCGCGCAGGATGTTCGCCGTCACCAAGGAGAACTCGCCGCTCGGCAAAGTCCTGTGGTACGACGGCGAGTTCTACTACTCGCACACCGTCAACAACGAGACGTACCCGCTCTTCGTGCAGGTAGGACAGAGGGTGACCTCCCCCATCCACCCCCAAACCCCCTCGTGTGACAGAGGCAGCCGAGGCATGACGAGGCTGAATCATCGTCGCTTTAGTTTTTTCCCCCTTCCTCGTGGTCGGAGCCGCAGACTTAACTCACCGTGTGGGGGACAGCTGTGCTCTTGAAAAGCAAAACCAGATGATGGGGGAAGAGATGTATTTCGCCCGCTCAGCGTAATACAACACCGCTGTGTTGACTGTGGATTCTCACTCGGGTCCATAATGGAGGCATGGAAGGGGCAGTGGAGGCAATTGTAGTGTATGTGAAAGGGGAAGAGAAAACGCTGAAAAGATTGTTTTATTTATCAGTAACGTCAAAAGTGAAAGATACAATTATTATTTAATTATTAAAATAATTAAATAATAAAATATTTTTGGCGATATCCAAACCCATCTCCATATAATTTGACGTTGGATTAATGAAATTCCCAGTTTTCTTTAAATCTGACTTTTCACTCCGAGATGCCGCTTTTCCACAACATGGTACCGCCTCGCCTTGCCTCGCCTCGCCTCGGCACGGCACGGTTTGGTTGGTTTTCCATTACAACATATAGTACCTCCTCAACGTGGGCGGAGTCATCGCTGCACGGCTGCATGGAACTGCCGTGACACACGCAAACGAGTGACCAGTGCCTCGTAAAAGCAGTTGTTTTCGGTGTAACTGAATCATTAGAATCGATGAATTAAAAAAAGATTTGGTCACAGAATCGTTCAGTACTCGAATAGGTTGTGATTTCGCTAAAAACAACGGATTTAACGGATTTAATTGCTAAATGTTGGAGAGTAACGAACGTTTTTTTTCAAGTCGTTTTAACCGATCCGCAGCTCGGCATTGTTCGCTTTGAGTCTTGTGTCGGACGTCGCGCTCATGACTCTTCCTGTGACGGCACTCTCTGACCGGTCAGGGCATGCGTAGCCAGAGCAAAACTGTACCAAGTACTATCACTCCTGGAAAAAGCAGTAAAAACGTGCCGTGCCGTGGCGAGTCAAAGGTTTGACCACCGACTCCTTTTTTCAAATAGGCTCCTCATCTCTTTTTCGCGATATCCAAACCATTCCCACATCATCCGACGTGTGTAAAATGTCCTCAGCTTGACATGAAATGTTTTAAACTTTAACCCTTTTCACTCAGTAACTCAAATAAACCCCGTGACGGTTACTAGGAAGTGGAAGCTTCCTGCAAACAGGCTGGAAAGACAGTCATGTGTTTTTCTGCCGTGTGTGTGTGTGTGTGTGTGTGTGTGTGTGTGTGTGTGTGTTACCTGGTAAATACACTCAAACTTTACTGAAGATAATTTCAGTTATTCGTCGCCATTCTGTCCGTCACTTATGCTTCAAAGTGGGGAAACCAGGGTTTCCCGTGGATCCTTGAAGAGTCATAAAAGGCATCGAATTCATAAACCTTAAAACAAGGCCTTAATTCGTATTAAAATATATTAAATCCTTTTTTTTTTTAAAGTCTTGAAAATGTTAAGGAAGTAGGCTTTCAAAATAATTGGGTTAACTAATGTGTTTTGGGCAGCTTTGTTGTTTTTCTTGTAAAATTGGTGTTAAATTTCACTCCAAGTGGCACTGAAAGAGTCTTAAAAGGTCTTAAATACTTTTACTCACTCTGATTCGCAGAGTCTCCTTTTTTTCCCTTTTTTCTGAAGAATCAAAACGTGGTTTTCCATTTTGAGACGGGTCGTGCAATCTCTGTCGTGGTACAGGCGGACATGAGAATGTTTATTACACTTTAATGTAAAACAAGCCACTTACACTTAGAAATAACCCCACAGTGTTTGTTTATGCACGTATGAATGTGTGTGTGTGTGTGTATCTGCACACAGATAAGAGCAGCTGAGCTATTTATACACGGTTCCTCCCGCGTGTGTGCGAGTATCTGCGTCTTATGGACTGAATGTGTGCCAGAGGAAACTGGCCAAAATGTGCCAAAATGTGCCAAAAGTGCCGTTGCCGTGGTTTCCAGGGGCAGCGACACATCGCTGTCTCGGCTCACAATTACTGGGCCGAATTCCCCCCACATTAGCGATGCAGCAGACCTGCAGAATAACAGTAGTAGAAGGCGAGCGATGGATATCTGACCTTAATTTGCGAGCACAGGCTTTGCATGTTTGTTCATGATGAGCGGGGGAGAGATGCATAAAGAAAACGCAAAAAGAAAATCAAAAGAAATGCAAAAGCTGAGCTTGTGCGTGTTCATTTAGAGCAGGGGTTTGAATGCAGTTCATTAAAAACTAGTTTTGTAAATTGTGGTGACTTTGTCTGCCTTTCTTTGCAGAAATAACTTGTAAATACGATTATTTTGAACCATTTGGAGCAATTTCAAGATGCCCTGTTTGGCTATTTGGACTAATTATTTACCATTTAATCCACACAATTGATAGAAAACCAACTTCACCAGCAGATACTAGCAGGGTTGAATGATTTTGAATATGGTTACATACTGTGTATATAAAGTATATACTGACTGAGCAGTTATCTACAGCTTATCCTTTAAAAAAGTCACACTGTGTTGCACGGTGTCACAGGTTAATGCTGCTTCTTTCCCTAATTGTGCGTCTCTCTATCTAACAGTTTCATAATAGCCGGTGTCCTGGCTTGTTATTGTGTTTTTGTGAGACGTAGCGGGTATTTAAGTGGGATGGACTTCTTCTAGTCTTCTCAACGGCCAGTGCTGTGATTACTAAGTCAGAGCAGCTGAACGGCTACTGTATCTGGGCCTCTGCCTGGTTTCCTGTCTTAAGAAAAAGCCCCAAAGTGGAATTGAGATTTGTGGTTTAATGCCGATGAAAACATGAGCAGCAAATCAACGAATCATGATAATAAACAAACCCACAACAGCAACGTCTCACAGTCTTTAAACGTACGGATGAAAGTCTCAGGCCAGTGTGTCGGTTCGCCACCCCCTGTTTTCCACCCTGTTCGCAGGTATTGTCCTCTGCATTAACCCCCTGTCATGGTCCAATAGAGACCCTGGGGCAAAGAGAAATGTGCATGCATGTGTGTGTGTGTGTGCTTTTCTTTGTGTGTGTGCGTATTCTCAAGTGAGTGCACGCCGAGGGGGGAATAATGAGCACAATTGTTTCCGCTGTCTTACTAATCCAAGCCTTTGAGAGAGAGAGAGAGAGGACATTTGTGGCCCTTATGTCATGAAGCATGTATTTTTCTGTGTCTTCTGTATAAAAGAATAAAAAAAAACCACTACATAATACAGTCTTTATACAAGGCTTTAATTTAGATGATGATAGGGGCTGCGACTCACAGCCAGGAAGCTGATTTTCCAGCTGCAACAGGAATGTGGAGAGGCCGTGAAATAGATCATGAGCATTGTGAAAGATCTAAGTGTGCAAGAAGAGAGGGATCTAAGCGTTATAGTGAAATAACTGCGTCGATAAGAGATGGCTGCAAATGACTTTGTGTCTGTCCACAAACCAAAATGATTCAGTTTTTAATGATTTCTTCTTTTTAAAATCACAGAAACTAGAAAATATTCACATTCAAGGAGCTGAAAAATCCCAGAAACTAGAAAATATTCACATTCAAAAGCTGAAAAATCACATAAAACTGAAAATATTCACATTCAAGAAGCTGAAAAATCACAGAAACCAGAAAATATTCACATTCAAGAAGCTGAAAAATCACAGAAACTAGAAAATATTCACATTCAAGCTGAAAAATCACAGAAACTAGAAAAATATTCATTCAAGAAGCTGAAAAATCACATAAAACTGAAAATATTCACATTCAAGCTGAAAAATCACAGAAACTAGAAAATATTCACATTCAAGAAGCTGAAAAATCACATAAAACTGAAAATATTCACATTCAAGAAGCTGAAAAATCACAGAAACTAGAAAATATTCACATTCAAGAAGCTGAAAAATCACATAAAACTGAAAATATTCACATTCAAGAACCTGAAAAATCACAGAAACTAGAAAATATTCACATTCTAGAAACTGAAACAATCAGAAAGTGTTGTTTTAATCATGAAAAAAGCTTCAAACTGACTCATCGACGGTTGATGACGAGTTGACCATTAATTTAGTTATGGATTAATCGAATAGAGTCATTGTTTCAGCTCTAAAATGAAGCTGAGCAATAACTCGATAACTGCAAATATTGCAATTGCAATTTCATCTCAACTTCATTTAAACTATCTGACATTTTATTGCAATAAAGAAATGTGATTTATGAACATTTGAGTAGTTTGCTAAAAGAAAGAAAGGGTTGAAATAAACCGTAAACCCTTTAATGGTTTATTTTCTGTGCGAAAATGTAACAAAAAAAATGCACTTAAACATGGTGAAAACAGCAAGTTTTCTTTACAGTTACAGTTTGGATGGTGATGGACATGACTTTTAAATTCTGTTACACTACTGTTACATTGCATTACCAGTCAGAAATGTTACAACAACATATAACAATTTATTGAAGTTTTCCAGATACTGTAAGAAATGAAGTCATTTGTAAAGTGGGTAAATGTGGCTCAAAGTTGCGATTGATTTTTTTCTCTTTAGTTTCTGATGTAACCACTGCTCGTTTGACTGGTATTTCCGATTTTAAAAAGAGAAAGGAAAAAAAGACCAATTAACTGCTCAGTATAATGCAGACTGTGTTCCAGGAAGCACAATCTGCTTCTAAGGATGGGTCGGTTTGACCTTGACTTGTTTTCCACCTCCTCCCTTCATATCCACGTTCAGCGGGAGCCAAGTTTTTGCTGAGCACACATTGACCCGCGCGTCTGCCTCAGAGAAAACCTTATACAAATATTGTGCCACAGGTTAACAAACCCCTGTACCGTGTCCTCTCCTCCTCCTCCTCCTCCTCCTCCTCCTCCTCAGGGCAACCCTCTGAAGTTCCCTCTGAAGAAGTGTGCGGTGGTGGGCAACAGTGGCATCCTGCGACGCAGCAAGTGCGGTCGCCACATTGACCAGGCCGACTTCATTATGAGGTGAGAGAATAAAGGACTGCAGTCTGTGAGTGTGTGCGCATGAGTGCGACCGCGTCACTGCTGCTCCAAACATGAATCAGCTGTTTGCCACTCTGGGAGAGCAGCCAAGCACCGTCGCTGATGTTCAACTGCAGCTCAGGGGAAAAGGGACGGAGAAGTGGGGGCCACAGCGAGGTGTGAGGAAAGCAAGGAATCCGAACAGAGCGGAAGGTGCTGAAGCTGGATGGAGCTCAATGAAACAAGCAAATGTTCAATATGAAAAGGTTAAGAGAATCAAGTATTTAAGAAGTTTTAACCCTTTGCTCCCACTACTATGTTAAAACATGTGCGGTCAGTAAGCAGCAGGTGACGACAAATTTAATAAAGTACATCATAAAAGAACTGGCACTTTTGGTCGCACCTGTCCTTCGTACGGCGGAGTATTAGGGCCACATCGAGAGTAAAAAAAAAAAATTCACAGACTTTGAGAATGAAGTCTTAATTTACAAGAATAAAGTCATGGATTTATGAGAAAAAAGTCACGTAAATTTGCAATTTATTTCTCGTAAATTTATGACTTTATTCTTGTAAATGTACAACTTTAATCACGTGAATTTACAAAAAAAATGTATGAGGTTAAAGTCGTAAAATCTACAAGATTAAAATCATAATTTTACAAGAATAAAGTCGTACATTTACATGACTTTTTTTCTCGTAAATTTACGAGATTGAAGTTGTAAATTTAAAAGATTAAAGTCGTAAATTTACAAGATTAAAGTTGTACATTTACAAGAATAAAGTCATAAATATATGGGACTTTAACCTCGTAAATTTACGACTTTAATCGCGTAAATTTGCAAGATTAAAGTTGTAAATTTAAAAGATTAAAGTTGCTAATTTACAAGATTAAAGTCATACATTTACAAGATTAAAGTTGTACATTTACAAGAATAAAGTCATAAATATATGGGACTTTAATCTCGTAAATTTACAACTTTAATTGCGTAATTTACGAGATTAAAGTCGTAATATTCTAACCTGTTGTTTTAGAAGAGGAGAGTTGTTAAAATGAGGGCCGTGGAGCAATTATTCTCATAAATTAAGACTATTCTCAAAGTCTGTGAAAAAAAAACATCTCATAGTGGCCCTAATACTCCGTCGTACCTTTGCAAGTATTTAAAATAAAACAAATAAACGCGTTTGTCATCTCACGTGCAAGTCAAACGTGCCTGGAATCAAACAGGTGCACAATTCTAAGCATTTCTTTGTCTTTAATAAGAATAAGATAAACCCCACAGTTTGATGAACCCTATACCGTGTTTTTAAAAGAATTCAAAAGAACAAAGAGCGAGCGCTGCTGTCAAACCTGTCAGACGACTGTAGGGATCTTTGAGGCACAGTAGAAACTGTTTCTTATTTGTTATTTCTCACCGTTCCTGAACTTCTCACCAGTTGTGGGGCCACGTGTGACGTTGACTCAACAACACCTGAAGATGTGGCCGACTGTATTAACACACACCACCAGGACGTCCATATAAGGAGTTGTGTTATTCCCACTGTAATATACCAAGGGTGCACCCTCATGCGGAGGATAGGAGATGAGATGGGTGGATGTAATGAATAGATATCAAACTGAAAAATATGTGTTTGACCATGGCTGTTATTAAACTGTCCCCTCTTCCAGTCATCGATTCTTTTAACCGTGTGCTGAAAAAGTCTGACGGAAAAAAAACGAAGATGTCTTGATGTTTCGTTTCTTTTAGATGTAACCTTCCGCCGCTGTCCAAGGATTACGTGGCGGACGTGGGAAACAGGACACATCTGGTTACGGCCAACCCCAGTATTATAGAGAAAAGGTAAAAAAGAAAAATCTTGTGGATTTCAGCTTTGTCAATAAGCAGCCCTCGCGTCCCCACCTTTTCGAGGCTATCGGTCAACGTATGGCACAGTTATAGGGGCACTTCCTGTTTCGTGGCGAATTGTCAAAATGTATTTATTTATTTATTTTTTTATTTCATTTTATTTTTTTTATTTTTTTATTATTTATTTATTCTATACCACAAACGCACTCAGACGGAATTGTTCATTTCGATCGCCGAGATGGACGCCAAAATTCAAAATGGCCGACGTCCTGTTGAGTTGAGGCCGTGGTCCCGGTTGACTTTTTTGTTCGTCTTGGACCGTTACAAGGTCACACCAAGTTTCGTGAAATTCGACGCAACTTAATCGTGGCTTGCTCCATCCACGTTCCGCCTTAGGGGGGCGCCACAGAGCCCAGGTGCAAAGCACGAGCACGGTTCTGGACACTATGCCCAATATCGCATTTTGGCGTCAAGTGTCAAGACTTTTTATGCATGTTAACAACCCCTCTAAAATTATATTATTAATATTAATAATCTAACTATAGGTTCCTCGCACAAATTCGTGGCCTAGCATTCGCGCTCGGGCCTTAACGAGGTAAATAGGTGAAGCAGGTGTGCGTTTATACAAGTCATAAAAATGCATGAAGATGACACTTGAGAAGTAGCAAGATTGTGGGAAATCCCTGAAAATGAATGAGTAGAACAAAAAAATCATCTCACTGGATGCAAGTTTCTTTACCCTGACACCCTTCATTCCTGCGGCATCACATGTGACTACACTGTAAAGTCACTTCCTTTGTAGACAGACAGAAGAGGAAGAAGAAGACAACAGACTCCCCACACACCGCTCATGACACCATGACTCACTCAGGAGCAGGAACCACTGCCGCCAACTCTCTGTCTCTCTCTCTCACTCTGCGTTCCTTTAGATTCCAGAACCTTCTGTGGTCCAGAAAAGCCTTTGTGGACAGCATGAAGGTCTACGGCCCGAGCTACATCTACATGCCGGCGTTCTCCATGAAGCCGTGCACCGACCTGTCGCTGCGGGCGCACTACGCCCTGGCGGACTCCGCCTCCAACCTCACCATGCTCTTCGCCAACCCCGAGTTCCTGAGCTCGGTGAGCAAGTTCTGGAAGGCTCACAGCGTGCACGCCCGCCGCCTCTCCACGGGCCTCTACCTGATCAGCCTGGCGCTGGGCCTGTGCGAGGAAGTCACGGCCTACGGCTTCTGGCCGTTCTCCGTGGGCCTGGACGAGCAGCCGGTCAGCCACCACTACTACGACAACATCCTGCCCTACAAGTGGTTCCACGCCATGCCCGAGGAGTTCGTGCAGCTGTGGCAGCTGCACAAGAGCGGCACGCTGCGCATGAGGGTGGGACAGTGCCCCCCGTAGGAAGACCAACCGAGGGAGGAGTGGTCGGTGAAAGTGTGGGGGAGGGATTACAGGACTGTTTTTTGGGGGCTGTGGATTGGCGGGAACTACCGCAATAAATAGTATGCTGTGTCCCCGAGCTAATCCCAGAGTGTCCACGCACATGAAATGATCACACGTTCCCCAAAACTTGCCATTCTTTCTAAATATAACGTGCGTATGTATGTGTGTGTGTGTGTGTGTGTGTGTGTGTTTTATAAATGGAGAGACTCAGCTGGAGCTGGGTTGGGTTTGACCACTGTATGTGACTGCCACCCACCCCACCCCACTCTCTGGGTCTTTGTTAAACAGAGCCAGAAGGAGCAGGGGAATAATAATAAAAAAAAAAGCACAGAGGGACTTGAGAGATAATGGAGTGGAACTGTAGCGGGGCAGTGGTTGGGGGTTTGAAAAGGATTTTTTCCTCTGCTTTTCTACAACCGAGCGCTTGATTGGCATTCTCATTCTCTCTGGTGCCAAATAGTTCAAAGCAGGAGACAAAAAAAAAAAAGGAGTCTTACAAACGATAGTCAGAATGATTTTCTTTGCCAAATGTGTTTGTTTTTGTTTCTTTATTGTGAGATTAATGTGAATTACTATATCCAGAGGTCACGGCGAGACAGGAGGTAACACACACACACACACACACACTTTACCTCTAATCTAACTGGTACAGCTCCTGTAGATTATCCTGGGGTATTTTGTGTTTTTTTTGTCCTGAGGTTGCAGCCCCGAGTCACCTCTCTGTAACTGTACGATACTTTCCAAGTGCCAAGTCCGAGGAACAGGAACAGGAACAGTGGTCTCTTTGATTCATGTTCTCACCGCGTCCTTGTGCTCTCCAACGGCACGACGCTGTTATAAAGAGAGAGGCAGGGACGTGTGGGGGGGGGGAACATTTAAGTTTATTTGCACTCTTTTTGTTGTTGTTGACTTTTATTGTTTGGACCAAACAACAACAAACGCACACGTCATGACGTTATTTATGATACGTCACAAGCGGTCGCGTCGCTCACGCCTCCGCTGCCTCGCTCAACTCAGCTCTGTCTGTAGATTTATTTGTTATTTTTCCGGCGTCTGTGGTGTTGAACCCGAAATACCTCCGCACACACACACACCGAGCTTGTTTCCCCCTCTGCTGGACCACTTGGTAATTACATCAGATGTTCTGATGCTCGTCTAGGCTTTATATTTGTAAAGGTTTGGATACAAAATGACACGGCGTGACAAATGTTTCCATTTTTTTTCTTTTACATACTTGCAGCCGTTGAATATGGCAAATGTACATAACCTTTTTGACGCTTCTTTTCTTAGAACTGTTACGATGAAGTGATTAACGTGACCGTGCCATACCCTCCTTGCGTCAGCAAAGGATGCCGCTGCATTGAAAGTGCATGGAGCGAGCGAACCGACCGTGGTTCTGGGACTCGAGGTGCAAGAACGTAGTCTTTTGAGATGCGTTACGGCAAAAAAACATTGATTTTAAATGTTGTACTTAATTTCCCTTGCTGTACTTTGCAGTGTGCATCCGTCAAAGACGTTACAGCCTCAGTGTTACATCTGCTTGTAGTGAGCAACGTAAACATGGACCAACTCGAATTGAATGTTTAATCATTTACCTGTCGAAATGCACAAGTGGCTCCTTTCTTTCTTTTCTCCTGCCCAGTATTGTGAATGAGTGAGTGTGAAATTCTAAGAAAGGCATGATGGTTTTTACGTATATGTACTTTTGGTACACAGATTTGTATCTATTTTCATTACGCTTACTAGTCTGAGGTCAAAGGTGAACCTGTGGCGCAGATTTTGGGATCATGAACCGTAAAGAGTTTAAATAAACTGTATTTGATTGTCACAAAGAAACACAAACATCCAAGGTTTTTCCCACTGTGCAACACCCATTTACATTTTTGAAACAGTTTCTCATTCTGTTTGGGAGAAGGTACGATAGTGAAAGCAGCAGCAGCAGCAGCAGCAGCAGCGATAATGTCAGTGTTTTTGCCTCCAGTCACAGGTTTTTAATTCACTCACACGTACGCGTCACGCAGAGCCGTGTGTGCACTTTGTCCACAACTATGAGGTTTGCTCATCGCTTTGCTGTTTGTAAAGTGGCTCAGGCTGAAAATAGCATCAACATTTTGCCACGTTTAGCTTCAATGTAGAAAATCTAAATCTAAATTTTAAGTCTAAATATTAAATCTAAATGTTAAGTCTAAATATTAAATCTAAATGTTAAGTCTAAATATTAAATGTAAATATTAAGTCTAAATATTAAATCTAAATGTTAAGTCTAAATATTAAATGTAAATATTAAGTCTAAATGTTAAAACTAAATGTTAAGTCTAAATATTAAATCTAAATGTTAAGTCTAAATATTAAATCTAAATGTTAAGTCTAAATATTAAATCTAAATGTTAAGTCTAAATATTAAATGTAAATGTTAAGTCTAAATATTAAATCTAAATCTAAATGTTAAGACTAAACATTAAATATTAATTCTAAATGTTAAAACTAAATCTTAAGTCTAAATATTAAATCTAAACGTTAAGTCTAAATATTAAATCTAAACGTTAAGTCTAAATATTAAGTCTAAATGTTAAGTCTAAATATTAAATCTAAATATTAAGTCTAAACATTAAGTCTAAATATTAAGTCTAAACATTAAATCTAAATATTAAGTCTAAATGTTAAAACTAAATGTTAAGTCTAAATGTTAAAACTAAATGTTAAGTCTAAATATTAAATCTAAATATTAAGTCTGAATGTTAAATCTAAATATTAAGTCTGAATGTTAAAACTAAATAGTCTAAATATTAACATTGCACTATAGTATTTAACATTTAATATTTAGATATTACTATTTAATACATTTCAAACATAACAAATATTGCTGTAAATGCACTGTAGAAATAGGTTACGTAAAAAAAAAAAAAATCCACAACACTTTTTTAAAAGATGCTGTTATTTTCACCTTGAGTCAGTTAACAAACGGCACCTCAGGGATGGGAATCAATATTGGTCAGTATCGGTATCAGTATCGGTATCGGTCCGATACTGATTAAAATCACTGGAATGGGTATGGGACGGATAAAAATGTCAAATCCAATACAATCCAAAAAAAAATCCTTTATATCGCATGCGTGAGTCTCACATGTGTTCAGACATGAATTCTGTCTCTCTCCCAACACAAAATGATGTTATCATCTCAAAAGGTGTTTGCTGAAACTGGACAATAAACATGCTCCTGGTCAGACTGTAGATGGCAACAGAAGTTTTATGGAACTACGGTGGCCTTAGTAAACCTCAATGGATATTTTTGTTTTAGAAGCTTCTGCTTCAAATTGTGAAATGCATGCACTGGCTGTTTTATCTGTTCACACTGCTGTAAAATAAAAGCCACACACACACACACACACAAAGCAAGGCCCTTGTTCAAGGCTACAAAAATAGTATCATTTAAAGCAGATACGCAGGTAAACAATGTATTTGTGGGTAGTTTGTTCAGTTTAAAAAAGTCATACACTGGAACTTTAAAGCCTCTTTCTGACGGAATTTTTGTTTTAGTATTTTACATAAGTTTCATGTTTCATGTAAAGACAGATGATTAAACCTCAACTCTGTTTAAATTTGCTTTGATGGTCATTTGTGAAGAAGTGAAAACGTGACGTCTGAGCGTGATCTAAACCAACGGTTACATGGGACGTGGATTCATCTGTGAAGGGTGATGCAGATTAAAACAACAAAATACCATAATATATGGAAGAGTATTAGGGCTACATGTAAAAAAAAATAATATTGACTTTAATCTCAGAATTCTGACTTTTTCTTTAATTTCAGAATTCTGACTTTTTCTTAAATTTCAGATTTTTTTTTTTCTTTCTTTCAAAATGTTTATTTCACATGTGGCCCCAATACTCTTCTGTAATAACATAACATAAAAGAAGCGACATTTTTAATCAGTGCTTGCTTGTGTGCACTTCTGTAAACACTGTTTTGGTGTGGTGGTGTGGTGGGAGTGGCTCTCAGGTGCTCACTTCTCTTATTTTATGCTTCACAGCAACACAGAACCAAACTGAAAAGAGAAACGTAGACTAGAAATGTAAGATCTGGGGTTTCTTTAATGCTGGAAATTCCAATGTATATGTGTACAAGCTCTGCCCACCAATCGAGACCGACTCTGCACCGGAAATTTAGCTGGATTAAAAAGAGGAGGTGTGAAAACAGAGCAGGCTAATCCAGGATTAGACAAGCACAGTTTGTCTGTGCGTGCAGTTTGACGTTGTGGTTACTGTACGGAGAGATTAGCTCAGTTATTTATCCAGGTTCTCCATAATGAAGCTCCTCCTTTAAACTCTTTTCCATAAGTTATTTACACATTATTTTCAGTTGCTCAAATATCCGTTTCTCTTCTACATTTCTAGAGCGACTCATTATTTTTAATGTGTCAGCCTCGCAGCCTCAGCCTTTTCTATTTCTGCCACTGAAGCAACAACCCACACATTGACACATTCGAGCAAATGAAGAAACGCTCTCTCTCTCTCTGTGTGTGTCTCTCCTACACATTTGCACTGAGTCTGCACTATTAAAGTTATTCATAGTGCACGGCTATGGATGGATCTCCACAGCACGTCAAGACGACCCTGCTCACCATGCTGCACAATGCAGCTCAACTAACTTATCAACCTGGATTTTATGTATTGTGTTTATTTCATTTTTGGTTTGTGGACAAAACAAGGCTTTTCAGAACATCATCATTTTGAGTTTTGAGGAAACATTAATCCACATTTTCTCACATTTTATGGCCGTATATATGCCGTATTTGGGCAAGCCCACTTTGCAATACCGTAATTACGCCAACGTGTGGTTATTACGGCAATTCCACTGATGCAGGAAGCCGGCGAATCAACGTCAGAGCAGTGGAGAAAAAGAGCAGAGAGCAGCAAATTTGATCAAATATCAAAACATTTTGAAAATAGTCAATTTCTCGAAATATTCTATTGTAAATATGTTTTATTCTGTTCAAATTTCAAAATTAAAATGTATTTTTCAGGCTTAGGTGTTAAAGCAGGGGTGTCAAACATACGGCCCGGGGGCCAGAACCGGCCCACCAGAGGGTCCAATCGGCCCACAGGATGAATTTGTTAAAAATTCACACTAACGTAATGTCAAATGCTCCAGATACCCGTGACTAAATGTTTGTGCCTTTATAGATCCAGTGTGCTGTGTAAATAGTAAATTTAGGCATGATACTGTTGAAATTGCACTTATATTTCTCAAGAAATGTCATGTTTTGTAAAATTATCCTTCAGTAAATGTAAAACAAAGGCGAAAAAACAAAGGGGTTCTTTTTGTTCATAGGTTATTATGCTATTATTTTACTATTTTTACTGGTCTGGCCCCCTTGAGATCAAATTGTGCTGTATGTGACCCCTGAACAAAAATGAGTTTGACACCCCTGTGTTAAAGGGTTGAGGTTCAATTAAGAAAATAATAAACAGATTAATAGTTTAAGAAAATATCTGTTACAGCCCTATTTTATATCACTAAAGTTGAATTTTCTTGTTTAATTTGTGAAACTGATGACACAAACCCATACTGTGACTGGACACTGCGTCCATAGTGTAAACACTAGTTTGGACACATCAGATCTCCTCCTTTAAGTCTATAATGAAAGACTGTGCCAGTGACTGTCTGGGCTGTGACTTATTTTGCTTAAGTGGCATCATGGGTTGTCTGGGCAGGTGACACAGGACACCTAATAATGTGGAACGAGCGGCACTCAGCGTGATTCTACACTGCTGCAGTCCTGGTTCATGTGCACAGAGACGGTCTCCTGATTCAAACCCCTGGTTTAAATCAATTTTAAAGGACAGAGAAAAGTGTTCTCTTGATGGATGGAGCTGCTAAAAATTGAGACGTAAAGAGTGACCTGCTTGCTTGTGTATTAATCCCAGAGTTAATTGGCCTATTATACAATATATTTGTGTAACTAATAAAGTGACCAGTTAGTGTACATGTACTATATCTAATTACTTGACTTCCTTCCGGTGCCTGAAAAGTTCTTAAACATTGCATCTTTTTCAACACGAGCAAGGGTTTCAATGTAGAATATTGATTTTAAATTGATGGAGACGGTACGTCAGAATCTCCTGATGTATTATGAACATGACATGCATTAAGAATGCAAGCTAAATACAGTATGTATGTAGATTTAAATGCTTGATTACATCCAGCAGCTAGCAGCAACAGCAGCAGCAGCTAGAAGCTAGCAGCTAGCAGCTAGCATCTAGCAGCAGGGATGTTTTAATTAGCAAATAGAGAGGCTTACAAGCATAAAAAAAACCTACTCCTCATATATATCTTCACTATCACGTATCAGGAGAGCAAGGACTGCTTTTGTTTGTGAGCAACGTTTTATTTACTCAGTAACAGTTAATAAAATGTACAAAACTTCAACCAAAACGTAGGTAGATACAATCAAAAAGACACTGTCCTCACCTCTTAGCAGTCTTATTACTGTCATTGACTATCTTATTAACAATTAAATGTAACATGGTTTTCTATTACTGTTCATAAATAATACATTTGTGTTAAACTGTTAACAACACTCATTAAATCGTGCTAATCGTGTTACGTGTCTTAATAGCAATGACGAATGTCTTAATTGTACTTTTACTGATACTTATATTGGCTTAATTATAGATTAGATGGACGCCCAGGAACAGAAAGACGAGCCGAAGGTAAATGTGTGAGCAACTGGCAATTTATTCATTACCAATTACAGCTTATTAGGACCTTAAAATGTAGTGTTATTAAAGTACAGGGAATACGATTACTTCATTTCAATGCAGTTTGATCATTTCCACCCCTGCATTTTGATATAGATGTGGATCATGTGCTGTTTATTTACTTTTATTTGTATAGGTTATTTTCTGCTGTCATCGTAGGCTGTGATAAAAATAAAAGCTCACGTGGATTAACAGGGACAAACAACAGTTGCTGGGTTATAGGTTAATGCCTTCTATGTCTCCACATGACAAATGGGTCGTAGCTTTGTTTGCTTAAATAACAACAATGTTGTTTCTGCACAGAAAAAAATACAAGAACTATCATCTGCCACTCAATCCACCCTGCACGTCTCCTCGCTCGCTCCCCAGTGCTGTGCCATTTTCCCGCTCCATCTGATACATAATATATCACAAAGCCAACAAGGGGGGAAAGCAGATTGTCTCTGGGATGTTTTCCAAAGAGTGAGGGCTGATTTGGAGATGACCCATTTGAATTAAAAACACTGTCTGTGCCTCGCAGTGCCTTCTCAGGTTATGTAAACGTGCCCCTCGGTTCATCCAGCGTTGTCAAGACCTGCAAGGCTCGTGCCAAGAGCGTCGCGTGCTTTCCAAAAACAGGTCCCATTACCATGAGAAACAGAGTGGTTCAGAGGACACTGTCAGGGTTTCTATCTGTACACTTATCATTCAAATGACACAGAAAGCTTTGGGGGTGGGGCGAGGTTTCCAAAGAATGAAGGACAATTCACAGTTCAAACCCATGTGGTCCAGACACAAAGGAGAGAAGATTTAAAATGCTGTTCTGTCACTTTGGAAGTGAGGGCCCTTTGTTTCTGCTCCGTGACCTGAAACTTCACTAAATTCCTGAAGGACTTTTGCAAACTCATCTGTTTTTTTTACAAGTGAAGCTGCCGTGCTTGGTACAAAGACACAAAGATGACACAAAAGTGTTCTCGTTTTATCTGGTTTACACCAAAATGTACAATTTAAGTTAAATTCAGTATGTAACACATTTATTTGGGTTTCAATTATCAAACATTGTTAAAGGGGTAGCGAAAAATAGCCAATCCACACTGTCATACTTGTCTGTACGAGTGAGTGTGTCTGTGGGTCTGTCTGCATGTCTTTCTCCCCCTGCAGGTTGGCCCTGGAAACCCCTTTCACCTGATTTCCCTCCATCTCACCTGCTGCTGATTACTCTGATTGCCACCGCTCACTCACTCCTGTCTGAAAGCCTGGAGCAGCTCACTCACTCTTCACCAGATTGTTTTGTCTTCATTTGTCCCTGCTCAGCTCTTGATCCCAGCCACGGTAACATATTTTGCTTTTCTTTTTTTTTTTTTTGCAGGCTCATCTGCCCTTTTTGTCGTGGCCTCCTTTGATGTTGTTGTTTACCCTGCCTTGTTGTTGGGTTTTGTTTTGTTTTTTTGGACTGACTCCTTTATTTCGCCTTTTGAAATGAAAAATTTTGTGGTTTTACTTTCGAATAGTTTCTGTGTCTGCATTTGGGGCTTTGCTAACGGCCAAACAGCGCTCCTCCATCGCCAATGGAGCTAATGGCTAAGCTAACAGGCGAGTCAGCAGATTTGAAAAGAGAAGATCTATCATCTGATACTTTGATCTCTGTTATATTGCTTCCTCTTTCTATCTGGTGACATGTCATTTTCCAAAAAGGCATTGGGCCGCCCTCCTCCAAAGATTGGAGGGTAATTTGGAAATGGCCCATGCAGTCTATTTGAATGGATGGGAAGAAAAGAGGATTTAGAGTCTGCAGTGCAACTTTATCCACTTTGTAAATGTATTGATTTAGCCGACTGGCGTTCTTGAGACAATAAGTGCTGAGTGGGTGCTGGGTTTGTGGAAACCCAGCAACCCCAACACCAAAATCCATGTTTTTTAATTACCTTCTCATTGTGTTTGATGCTACTGTATCTCTGAATGTGAGTTGTCGCCTCCCTGCATAATTGTGGTTGTTTAGACTCGACAGTCTCCCTAAAAACATGAAATCAACGAGCTGAAAAGTAAGAACATGCATTATCTACGTTCTGAGGACTTTTGTTTGCTATAAACAGACAAACGTGAGTGGGGAAAATAAGCTGATAATGGCATCATCATGACTATCATTTGACATCTGTTTAGTACCGTTCTTGATGGATGTGAAAAGAGGAAAACATTCCCGATTTGGTTCAGTCCCGGAAACTCCAATGTTCGTCTTTTGCCACTTTGAAAGGTTTGGGACGTTTTGTCCACATCAGCAACTAAGAGGACAACCAGCAAAAGACAAGACAAGAATAGAAGAATGCCTTTATTGTCATTATACAAGTTGTACAACGAGATTTACTTGACTTCACCTTGAAAGTGCATACAGCTAACAACGAAGAACAATAACAACAACAACAACAACAACCAGTGTATGGGTCAAGGACATTAAAAAGAAAAAGTGACCCTAGTTAACGTGAGGTGGGTTTTCAGTTGCAGCGTACTACATTAAAGGATATACAGCCATCATTCTTATTGCACAATATGAAATAGCAGGTCTGTATCAGGGTTTAAATATAAAAAGTGCATTTCTATGAGACGTGACCCATAGCAGGGTATAAAAAATAATAAATAAGACTATTTCCACAGTGTGAAGTGTTTTTTTTTAACAGTATATGAAATATAGAAATATAAATATCACAGTGTGAGATATGATTTTAGCAGCATATAGAATATAAATGAAATGTAATTTTGCAGTATATAAAAATAGAAATATAAACATTTACACAGTATGAAAGTGATTTTAGCAGGGTACCATTTAAAAATACAGATATTGCACAGTTGGAATGTAATTTAAGCAGGATAAAAATCTGTATATACAATATAAGTAGTGCACAGTATATAAGTATTGCATAGTGTGGAGTAAATTTTTAAATAAATAAGCATTTCAGCATGAAATGTAGAGTATTGCACATGCCAGAATGTGTGAGAGTATGTGGTAGAGGTAGGATGGTCAGTGCATGTCCATGTTCAGTGTGGTTATGGCTCTGGGGAAGAAGCTGTCCTTAAGTCTATTTGTCCGAGCTCGGACACACCTGTAGCGTCTGCCAGAGGGCAGCATGTCGAACAGATGAAAGCCGGGGTGGGAACTGTCCTTAACAATGTTCCTCGCTCTGTTCAGGCAGCGAGAGTGGTAAATGTCCTTTAGGGAGGGGAGAGTGCAGCCGATGATCCTCTGTGCTGCGTTGATGACTCTCTGAAGACCCTTCCTGTCTGCTTCAGTGCAGCTGGCGTACCACACTGTGATGCAGTACAGCAGCAGGCTCTCTATGGAAGAGCGGTAGAAGTTCACCAGCAGCTTCTCATCCAGGTTGTTTTTCCTGAGCACTCTCAGGAAGTGCAGGCGTTGTTGGGCCTTCTTGGTGATCTCCGTGATGTTCGGGGTCCAGGAGAGGTCAGCCGAGATGACGGTGCCCAGGAACTTGAAGGTCTGGACCCTCTCTACACAGACACCGTTGATGTAGAGGGGAGCTGGGTCTGCGCGGTGCCTCCTGAAGTCGATGACGATTTCCTTTGTCTTTGTGGCATTCAGTGCCAGGTTGTTCGCTGAACACCACGTTGTCAACTTTAGGATCTCATCCCTGTAAGCAGACTCATCTCCCCCTGAGATTAGTCCAACCACAGTGGTGTCGTCTGCAAACTTGACGATGGTGTTGCCAAGGTGGGTTGGGCTACAGTCATGGGTGTAGAGGGAGTACAGTAGTGGGCTCAGCACACACCCCTGTGGAGAGCCGGTGCTGAGTGTGCGGGTGGAGGAGATGTGGTTACCAAGTTTAACAGTCTGTGGACGGTTCGTGAGGAAGTCTTTTATCCATGAACAGGTGTGTGGGTGGAGGCCTAAATCCACAAGTTTACTGACCAGAATGTCCGGGATGATTGTGTTGAAGGCTGAGCTGTAATCGATGAAGAGTAGCCTCACATAGCTCAAGAGAAGGAGTCATGTGACTGGAGAGACATTAACACTGGCTCTGGACCGACGAGATTCCCACTCCCCTGAACCACAACTGCATCTGAGTAAACGGAGACTCTGCGATAATTAGGTTCAGACTCGATATAGGGAACGAGGACTGAGTTACAGTATAACCTGCTGAGGACACATAGAGACAGAAAAATCAATGTGGTTAAACGCATTAGTAATTGAAGGGAAGATAAGAAAATGGAGCCACTGAGTGACTGACATACAAACCTGCCCATTTGACTGAGATCTTTACTGCCTAATCAATGCAGCACTCTTATGTCTTAAGAGCAGGAGGAAGGAGACATTATGGCAGAGGTGGATGATCTTTTATTCTTTTGTAACGTCCTTTTTGAGGTTCATGGTAAATTACTGAGCATACATCACACTACAGTGTCGTGACTGGAACTGTTTCTCTTTGGCAGAGGTGGAAAGTGATGGATTACATTAAGTTAATTCCTTGAGTCCGGGAAGGCTGCCTGCCCACCCTCCTACGGCTCAAGCAACCTCCAAGTTCAACGAGTGACTCCACACAAAATGCTGTCAAGTATCTGCAACGGTTAGATTTAGACTTGGTACATAAATGCTCTTTCTGTATTCTTCTGTGGACAATCATGAACCTGGAAATAACACCTCCTTGCTCACACCTGGACAATCCCTCAGATCCACTGACCAACTGTTCAAATAAACTTTTTTTAAACTCAGTCTTGGTGGTGTTCTGCTTTTATAGTCTGCTTAAACTTGTCTCTACGGGGGGAAAAAGAAGTTTGGTCATTTAAATAACATTTTATCCTGAAAACATCTTGGCTGCACGTACGCTAACCTGTTGCTATAAAGCAATATAAGATTGGAACGCTTCTTGGTAATGGCATGAAATGACTGAGATTGATTGAAGTACATTAGTTTGTTTGAACTGGGGTTCTGTCCAGCATACTTGGTGGTTCACAGACTTGACTTTAATTCAGCTGAAACTGATTTCCTGTCTGAACATGTTCCAAAATCTACCTCCAAAAATCTTTTTGGAAGTAATCCAGTTTGTTTCAGGGAAGTCCGGGTTATGACGGGGTTACAGGAAAAATCCCGATGCCTCGGCTCTGCTGGGAAAGACATGGAGCATTTAACGCACAATGTCCTCGGTTTAAATCTGACCCAGACTCTTAGTCACATGAACTCAGCTGTGTCCACCCTGTAGCTGAAATTGTGGCGAACGCAATCTGCACTAATATAGCATTTAAATAAAATGCACAATAGGTGTTTTATCTGAAATAATCCTCATTGAAATCTACACGGGAAGCAGATTATCTGCAATTGAGCGTCTGTCACATCTGATTCGATCCAAACAGGAAGCAGATGTGACGTTCTCATTCCTGCTCATTCAGAACATGTGTAAAATGTTTGGGATTTTTTGCGTTGATGGAAGTTTTCAAGTGATCATTTGCCAATTGGGCGTGTTGTGAATCGTAACCTGTCACTACAGAAATGAGTCCGTCATGTGTGACCTTGTGACTGGAAGCCAAACATGCAGGTTTTGCAAGTCATAATTACATTACACAGTTCCACCTTGCTCAACCAGTTTGACACACGTTGCCGTGTCGCTCTACCACGTCTGTGTACACATAAGCAACACTTCCAGTAAAAAAAGCTTATTTACAGTACATGTATTATCTACAACAATTTTACAAGAAATAGACAAACACACCCTCTAATCCTCCTGTCAGTCACCAAAGCTTCTTCAATTTGGTAAATATTCCTTTCTTGTGCTGAGAAAAACGAGATGTCACTACTTTTAGGTCGGGCTGCAAAATACTGCATAACTGAAAATGTATCATCGTCTCTCGGCCAAATGTGATTAAATGATTCCATGCGGCCGGCCACTTAATATCATGTTATAATGAAATCATGGCCTGGTGTGTGTGGCTGAGATAATATAATATAATATATAATACTAAATCTGTTTGCAATACTAATACAACATTAAATCATGTGTTTATAAGCTTGTTTAGTTTTTAAATTACAATTCTTCACATGCTGTTATTTACAGCATTTATCTTTGATTCTGTTTTTGATATTAACAAATATTAATTTATTTTGCATTTTTTTTTAAAGGTGAATTAAAATCACCTTTAAAATCGTGTACACCAGCATCCTTTGGACCACACTATAGTCTCTCATTGGCCCTTGTGTCGTTGGAGTTTGACACCCCTGACTTGGCTTAGAGTAGCAGCTTAAAGATGCATTCAAGGGACGTCATCACCTCTGCTGAAGTCTGCTACCTAAACACTTGCTGCCACCTTGTCATGCAACACAAATTATGTAGGCATTGGAGTGGCTAGTTGCATACACTGATCTACTTTTTACAATCAGTCAAATCAAGACATGCGCGATCTCAAGGCGCCGTGCAGGGTAAGAGTAGAGAAACCCAGCAGTTCACACAATGAGCAAGCACCTCTTGATTGGAGGAGCAGTGGTGATAATGTTCATGTATGTGTGTGTGTGTGTGTGTGTGTGTGTAGAGGTTGTGGTCCTGTGAGAGCCCAGCCAGGTCCGTTCCAGGATGTGTGTATATATAACTCTCATTAGACACATTCTTCCAGAGGCGGGGTCACAGCACAATGAGGTGATAACTAGGAGACTGCATTGTCTCACGCACGCTATTCATACAAAGAACTTGAACAGATGTTCACATAAATATAATGTCCAATCTGATCAACTGTTCAATCTGTCTGGTTGAGACATTCCAGCAAGTATTTGGTGCAGCAGGTGGCCAGTGGGCGTAGGAAGGGGGAAGGGGGAAGGGGGGGTTGCTGTTATTGCCAAAAAAAGACATGGTGGAATGAATGGAACCACACGTGCACACAAATTCATCTGTGAGACAGACGTGGATGTGGTCCCTCAGCTTGTAGACGAAAGGATGGGGATATTTTTCCCTGTTGTTCGTCCTGTCGTCATGGCAACAACAATCCAACCTCAGAGAAGTTGCTTGTTTTCCAGTGGACAGCCTTTGTGTCATTTTCTGGTACAATACGAACGGACAATTCACAGCACAATTATTGTCGGAGGCATCAAACATTTCCAAAATATATATATATATATATATATATTGATTTTAACTCAAAATGTCTGTCCTGGACTCTATTATTATATATTATAGACCCTTTTTATTTTAACCATAAAAGGGCCAGAAAATATGCTTTTGCTCATTTTTCCAGAATAACTTTCAATATCTGGCTGTTATTTGCAATTTACTGCCATGTTAAAATGGTGTATTAGTGAAAAACAAGACGTTTTATTTTGAAAAAAGTAGTTGTGTATGTCAAATTTTAAATTTGAACAGTATAAGATATATTTAAAATAACGTGTGTCCAAAAACAGGCCAAAGAAATGTGCGGAAAGTATGCGCAGATGTTTTTTCCAACTCTCCGCGCAAGCATGTCATCTTCGATACGCTTGGTGTTAAAGGGTTAATTTAATTGTCTACTATAATGATTATCTGTCACTTATTAGTTAATTAGTGATAAGCTAATTTAACTCCCTAAGGCAAAAAAGAAGCATCTCTATCTCGCTTGTTATAAAAGCCTTTATCAAAGGTCCTGTGTGCAAGAATTAGTGACATCTATGGGTAGGAGTGTAGACTGCAGCACACAGAGGACTCCTCCGTCCTCCAAAATAGAACATCATTCTGTGAGTCATCGATGCCTATGGTGAGATGACCTTTGCATCTACAGACAAACAGGATAAGTGTAAGCTGGATGAGAACAGTGAGGAAGGATATCCACCGGAAGACAGAGTGAGATGCAGGAGACAGATGGGCAGAGTGAAACTAAATCAGCATCGACAATCGACGTGCTCGCAAATTGGAAATTACAGATCAGATTTCCTTGTAGGGCGTTTTCATTGGTTTAGACCTAAAATGCTGAAGGTGTGAAGGCAAAGTGTCGAGTCTGTTAATGTAGAACCTTCTCAGGATGAGGCAGAACCTCATTTCTGAAGAAGTGGTGAGGGACCTAAATGTACCTGGTATTCCTTATGTTGTGGGGACCTAAATGTATGTATTTACATAGCGGTTTTCTAGTCTCGATGAGCACTCAAAGCTGCTTTACACTATAGTTTAGGTGATTAGGTGATAAGGTCAAGACGTGTTTTAAGGTTAAGGTTAGGATTAGAGCTGAAACAATTAATCGATTATTAATCAATTACTAAATGAATCGACAACTATTTTGATAATCAATGATTAAAACAAGATTTCCGATTGTTTACGCTTCTTAAATGTGAGTACTTTCTTCATTTCTTTGCTCGGGATAACAAAGAAATCATTGATATTTTAGAACATCTTCATTTCCAGGTGTGACGAACACCGATCAACATTTTTTTCTAAATACTTTATGGACGATTAATCGAGAAAAGAATCGACAGATTAATCAATTATGAAGATAATCGTTAGTTGCAGCTCTAGTTAGGATTAGGCCACTAGTATTTATGGTTATGGTTGCAATTTCTAGGAAATGAAAGTAAGTCAATGTCCTCTGAAGTCTTGGAAACCAGTGTGTGTGTGACATTTTGACCATGCAGGGACATTTTGTACAACTGGTTAGGGTTAGATTAAGGAATGCTTTCTGTCCTCACTAAGATAGAAAAACAAGTGTGTGTGTGTGTGTGTGTGTATGTACTTGCTGTGAATGATATGTAATAAGGGCGTGGGCTTGTGTTTGGGCCACTCCCCTTTCCTTTCTCGTTACAGAGCCACTGCACTGCGGAGGAAACTTGAACTGAGCCCAGCTCCTGTGAATATCAGTCACAAACAACTCTGTCCTGGTTCTCTACACAAACAAGCAGACACACACAGACACACACACACACACCCAGGAGCAGACGTGCCAAAACAAACGACCGAGGATCAAGTTCAGTTTTCCAATAAAATTTGACATTTTTAAGAAGTTTCAAAAGGAAATGTATTCCATGTCCATTTCAGTGTTATTAAGATTTTATCTAAAGCTTGGTAATTTAACACAAGGCTATGTAAAGTCATGTCTGAGGTGTCTGGATTAACTGCTTCCAGATTAAATAAAACTTGATGTGCTTTCTGTTCCTTATTTCTCTAGTCCAGTTTTATTCCTATTTTCTATGTTTTCTTCAAAGTGACTCAGTCCTAATGACAAAAGCTGCAATAAAGGTGAAACTCATTGGGGCCAAATTCCACAAGAACCAGTGTATGCAGGTTTTTGTTTATTTAAAGAAAGTATTGGACAACAGATAGGGTTGAAACAAGGACTTATAATATTAATAAAAACATGGGAAATCATTGGTGAGAAATTAAGAAACCTTTGTATTTGTTTTCTTAGGAGAAAAAGTATTAAAAACATCTCCATTGCTCTGGTTTACATTGCTGAGGTCACTCACCCCACGACCCTCATGTGGAGGATAAAGCAGTAGAAGATGGATGGATGTATAATATAATTCCATGCAATGCTATATAGATTATGGGGGAAAACAACTCTAAAACAAGGAGCCTATAAAACAAGATATGAGACAAAACACACACACACAAACAAATACACCAATACGCAACTTGTTTAAAGACACTTACATCCCTGAGGAGGCCACCGGGGAAACACATTTCCACAAGAGAGTGTCTGTACTTGCAACACAAAGAAGAGTCTGTGCTGTGATGTATTAATGCCCTCTAGTGGTCAATAAAAAAAACAGGTTTCCAGGATTATTCCAATTTACAAGCACATGATTTTCATGGAGAATCTGCCAAGTATTGCAAAGTTACTTAAATATCTTTTATGTTTTATTTATTTATTTATATTCTTATTTTATAATATTCCCGTATAACATCGAGGTGCTCGCTTGTTTTGCTGATCTGTGTTCTTTTATGTTCGATTCAAATAAAACAGAGAATTTGTGACCAGTAAAAGAGCGACTGTAGACATGGTGTTGTGAATTTTTGTATGTGTATCGTATACTACAATGAAAGCAACAAGAAAATACATGCGAGACACTGCCTGTAATGGTTGCATTTAAAATGATCATTTCAATTGTTTGATCAACAGCATGTGCCTTTAATTCAATGTTTCTTGTAAGATTATGATGCAGGAAAAATATATATATAAGCATAGTTGTTGTTATCTTTAATTTCAATCACATGGATATATGTTCAACTATTCTACACGCCCAACACACACCCAAACAATAAACACCTTCATGACTTTGCACAATGTACATATGTGATGCATGGCAGTACTAGTTTGACTGAGTCTTGAGTACAATTACAAGCATCTTACGTGAAAATGACTTTGAAGTAACTTTTTATAAAAAAAATATTACTTAAGTCAAAGTCTGAAAGTAAGTTTTAGAAGTAAAAGTATTTAAAAAAAAAAGTGAGGAGTTAGGATTGAGCCATGGTGGCTCAGTGGTAGTGCGAGTTGTCTTTCAACTGGAATGTTGTGGGTGTAATTCCTAGCTCTGCTAGTCGATGTGTCCTTATGTTGTTGAAGCGTGTGAATGGGTGTGAAAGATCATCAAGACTAGAAAAGCTCTATATAAATACAGACCATTAGCAACTCTTCTTCTTCGTCTGATTCTATTTGGTAGAGGAAATTAAGTGAAGTAAAAGTTGCTAGAAATATAAACAAGTACAGTACAGCTAATATGTAAATGTTGTACTTAAGTACAGTTAGATTACAACACTGGTTTAACTGTACATGCAATGTTTGTTCCCTCATTTATTTCAGTTGCTATCAACAATTCATACATAACAACATTTGTTTGTTTCAACGTCATTTAAGGACATAAACGGAGCAGGAGATCGAAGGCAGTGAGATTACACACAGAACAAAGGCAACGCTTGATAATTTCGTAAAGTAGGAGGTAGCGGGTGGTACCTGAATATTGTTTTTTTTACATTAGACTGTCGCCGATGTTACAGATGTGATGTTAAAGTCTGCGTTCTCACGGTTTTGTGCTCGAACAAAACAAAACAATTCATGGCGCTAAACCTCAGTCCCACTCCACATCGATAGGGGGCAGCAACACCGCGCCAAGCCACCATTCTGTCGGTTTCCGGAAACAGAGGATTGTGGGTATAATCTCTTACACAAAAGCTACGCGTCTGCGTTGTCTGAACGTATTTCATCTTCGAGTGGCCGCGTCTGCAGCTGTGTCGTTTTGACCACCGAGTAGTTTTACATTTTTTTGCTATTTCTTAGTTATCATTTTTTAAAAAAAGGACGTTTTACTTTGAGGAGAGGACATTCCTGCCGTTTTTGATAGTTTTTTGGTCAAGAAAATCTACTTTCTATAGAAGAAAAACTAAAAGCGCCAAGTCATCCACTCGGTCTGAAACTATTTTATTCATCTTTACATGTTTTTTTGGTCGGACATGTGTTACGAAGTAATGGATACCAGATCGAAATACGTGAAACAGGAGTGCTCGCTGCGTAAAATCGTGAATCCCGGAGCGAAGTTAAGATGGCGGGTCCTCTGCTCCACAGAGGCTGGTAAAGTGTGCCAGACCGCGGTGGAACGGGCAACCATCAGGAACTACTACCACAGGGAGCAGAAGCGGGCGAAAAAGGTCGCTAAAATCAAGGGCAATGTGAACAAGAAGTCGAAATCGGGCGAGGGAAGTCCCGCACCACGAGGAGCAATGGCGCCGGAGAACACTACGCAGTACTTGATGAGTAACGTGTACGACGACATGACAGCGACTGACGCTGAATCTGAATTTCTTGCTTCAAATGACAACTGTGCTCGTGTATACACGGATTCCATGTCGCCTACGAGTGTGTACTCGGCTCTGGACTCTGGTTTCAATGAAAGTTGCCTCGCTTTTCAACAGAGGGACTTCGACGAAATGTTTGACCTGTGTTGGTAAACCGGGATGAACTGGTCTACGTGGCCTTCTTGAACCGGTCCGGCTGCCTGTGCCGTCACTGACTTTTACATGCGGACAAATAAAAAGGTGTGATGTGTTACCAAATGTAAATACCTGTCATATTTGGTATTGCAAACATGTTATCCCAGATTTAATGTGCATTTTGTGTCGCATGATTCATGGTTGGGCTTTATTTCTCACAGCGGCGCACTGGTCGCTGCCCGCCCACTAGGGAGCGCTCCTGAGCCTTGTGCTGCGCCGCCTGGTGGAACGAACCAAACGCACCTCGGCTCTGCTCCGGCCACGGCTGGTGAAATCCAGGTAAACCCGGGCAGGTATCTCTGTGTTGCACCACATAATCGCAGATGGCAGTAGTGATGTTATGAATGGAGAGTGCTTTCCACAGTTACTGTTGTCTGAGCGTTTTCCAGGTCCGACTCCTGACAGGACACGTGACTCGGCTGAGAGGAGCCAGGAGACCACGGAGGTCTGCTGTCACGTGACTCTGACATCAGGTGACATGCCAGTGTCCAATGGTTTATTGACTTGTTTTCAAGATCATTGACCAAATAAGTGTGTAGTCCTGACAAAACTGTTGTATAGTGTGTGTATAAAAGTGTATTTAATCTGGAAATGGTTTTATATGGAGGATGATTCATGACATGTTCAGTAAAGGAACTTTGTTAAAAGTGAAATGGACCCTTGTTCTGGTGTTTTTTTTATTTATAAATATCAAGTCTAATTTAATTGAGTATAAATCATAAACATGTATTAATTGCTATGCTAGTTTTTGATAACCCCTTTGTTCCTTGACACACTTCTAACAATGTGTATTCTTGGATGGAAGGGGTAAAAAAATACTCATTACATCAATATAAGCAACCTATATATGGTAATGTGGATCACTGGTTGAGTTTCACTGATTAAAAAAATAAAATTCATATTAAATAAATATTTTTTTGGTTTAAGTTTGTTTAGAATTTGAAAAGTGCCAAATCTTATTTTCCCAAACCAAATTTTCCATATGGGTTAGTTAAATTATGGTTTGTTACTCCTAGGCCTTTGTCAATCTAGTGGATTAAACTTCTGTTTTACAACATTTATGATTGGGCATGTATTTAAACACATTTAGCTACAGTACTCTGGTAGATTAAATAAGATTGTACTTTATTGATCCCACAATGGGGGCACTTGAGCAGTAGCATACATGTTTCAAAGGACAGAACAGAACACAGTAATCTAGTAGTTTTGCAGTTAAATAGCACATCAGCAGACTGATTTGGGCATTTGTTAAAGGTAGTTTAAATGGAAACAAGTTCTTCCAATTTACTAAGGAAAAAATGTGCCTCCTGCACATTAAGTTTTTCCTGCCATGCTTAAAGCTACCACGTGGTGGCAGTAGTGTCAAACAAATGCAGGGAGGGAAGCTATGCATACTTATGGGTCACTCTGCAAGATTATGACCCTCCACAGACTGACGCTGTTGAAACGCTTGCAGCTCACTGCGCGATGATAAATTGATCTCTATCATCTGTGGTGTTTGAAACACATGTGGTTCCTTTTTAAGGGTTCGCTTAAAGTTCGATGTCTTTTTAAGGAAAAGCATGCAGGGGGGGAGGTAATGCTGCAATGCCGACGTTATCTGGATTCTTTACTTTCAGGCCCGTCTGATTCAGAGGGCAGATAGCTTTGGGGAGGGGGCGGGGAAATGGCCACCAACGTTGCCGTGGTGTCACGTTCACTCCATTCGGCCGGGCCTGCTCGTTACTTTCCAGTAACTGTCGACGTAAGAGGCTCAGCCTGTGGTCCAACTGCCGATTACGTCTAAAGGTGCTCTGTGTGTTAGTGAGCAGAGACTTGGACAGGACTGCTGCTGGCTGATTAATGGACCTGCTGTGGGCAATCACAGCATCGATCTTACATTTGGTGCAGTCTAGGTTGTAGCCTTTTTAAAAACTTTTTATCTGATTTCTCCCAGAGTTCCCCATTACTTCATGGTTTGTTTCATTGGTTGAAGAAACTTGAGTTTGTTCACTCCCAATTAATTTCCTTTAGTTGCTTGGGAGTGTTTTTGCACACAGACAAGTGAATCTGTTCTACACAAACGCAAATAATACAAGGAAACCAAGTCTTCATCAAACAAAGTAAATCATTTTCCTGGCTGTATTAAATATAATTGAATAGAATTTAAGAACTGTTTACTGTCACAGCACAGTTAATTAAAGCTCCAGCTTAAATATTTGACTCAGAACTCGACCTCTGCTTCTATAATTAACACCAAAGCCCGCACACAGTAATTTCTTTGCAGCTCTCTGGGATATTCTTTTTAAGGGAAGGTAATTCAAGATTTGTGACCATCACAGAAAACATTTACAAAAGCTTTTGATTTTGTAAATATTGCCCAAGGGAATACACACATGTGACAAAGATTTCAGGGAAATACATACAGACAAAAAAAATGCAAAAAATAAATATGTGCTTCAATTTGAACTTAAACAGGTTCCTATGTCACTTAAAGTTTGACTCTTTGTCACTTGATGGGTCCCCTAGTGACCAAACTAGACACCCAGTGGCCCCAAGTCATTTGGTTTTGAGACTCCTGCTTTTAATAAAACATTTATATCAAATTACTAAGAGCAGTAAAGGTTACAGAATAGTTTTAGCCAGCCATAGTTTTTGTCCCCTTGCAGTCAAAAATGAAGCAGCTTCTGCTCTCATATTAACTCCATGCACTACCAAATATCATAAAATATGTCATGTCACTGTGGATCTTCTCAAAATAACAGTACTTTCATTCATTCAAGTACCAGCCTCTCAAAAGACATTAAGCCCTGTCTTCCGACCTCTCCCCGGGAGAGTGAGTGCTGTCTCTGGTTGTAATTTCACACCTTGAGACAACCAATCAAGAAGCACATTCATGCTTTCTACTTGGGTATCAGAAATGTGATATCACAAATGCATATTTAAGCTCAATTCCTAGTCTTATTGGTGGAGAAGAAGGTGGGGGGGAGATGTAAAACAAACCTTATGACCCTTGTGTAAGATGTTCAAACCTCTTGCTGCAGATGTTCTCCTGGCTCAAAAAAAACCTTGAATGGTCCTCACAAAGTTCAATCACCACCATCCCCACAAAGAGCTGACCCCTGACCTTTCTGTGGAGACTGGAAGGTTTTCTGTTACGCGCAATACTGCTGTATTTCCAGAAGGAAGCATTTTATTGTTGCCATTGTCTGCCTCCACTTTAGCAGAGATACTCACTGCAGGGAGGAAATTTGGTCTCTTGGCTCCACATGAAGAGACGGGGGCAACTGGCCAAGATTCATCTTGATTTGCCTCTGATAGCACTTTTGGAAACAGCCTTTTTTTATCGGAAGTTGTTCAAAGGAGCTGGTGTGTGGAGTTTGTCACATCACGGTTTTCATATGTGTGTTTTGGTGTGAGCAACTGCCTGACATCAGATTAGAATTGAATTGAATGACTTTATTCCTCCCCCAGGGGGGAAGCACACATTCACAACAGCTCAGTTAAGAAATATAAAATAAAAATAAAAATAAAAATAAAAATAAAAATAAAAATAAAAATAAAAATAAAAATAAAAATAAAAATACAATACAATACAATACAATACAATACAGAAAAGCTCTTCACATGAATCAAAACTGAAACTGAAGAAGCTACTAAACCTTCCATGAGCAGGAATTCCGGCAGAGATCCTTTTGTTGGAATAACTGAGCAACTGAAGTGTGAATGTGTTCCACTCCATGGGTGGAGCATCAAAGTGATTTCACAGTGAGTTGCTGGTGGTGGGCATGTAGATAAGTCACCATTATGCTAAATATTAGCATCGAAAGCACTCCCTTGTCATGTATATGCTTTTGTTGCAAGAGGCCACAGGTAGGTGTGAGACACACATGGGCGAGGGGCCGGATGTGGCCCGCAAAACCAGCTTTATTCAGCCTGTGACGTCCCCACAGGTTACCTCAAGTTGACTCTTGCTCAACTCAGAAACAATAAAAAGTTGCCTCGTTTAAATATTCTTTCACAAACATTGGTTCAAAATCTGATGTGAAGAGACAATGGTCAGTATCTGTGAAGCGCCATAAAAAGTATATAAAAAGTATAATATATATATGTATAAATATATGTAATGTTAGATTTTATTTCTTTAAAACCTTGTTTTTGTGGCCCTTCGCTTGCTTCATTAATGTCAGCGTGGCTCTTTGGAAAATATTTTTGCCCACCCATGGTGTAAGACGTTTAAATTTGAATTCAGTCAGTGTTTTCTAAATATTCAAAGCCACCGAGCAGTATTGAGTTGAGCTATGCATGTATATAAATGCTATTGTGACTATTTTAAAAATGAATCATTATGATTTAAATCACTTTAATCCCACAAAAATTGATGAGAATGTGAAATGCATGTGTGTGTACAGTAGGTGGCAGCAGGTAGTGAGTTACAGCATCCATCTTGTGCTTTACAAGCAGGTCAATGTAGCAGAACAATGGATTTGTTATGCTCAAAGTCTCTTTTATTTCATAGGAAGAGTGATGACAGGCTGGAATTACAGATAATACACATTTTGAAATTTCCTAGACCAAGAAAAAATGTTAAAATACAAAACAAATCCCCACTTTAAGGAGAACAAAGTGCCCGAGCTGCACGATTGAAGTTATTCCTAAATTCTTGTGTGCACCTTTTTGTTAAATTTGTTATTTCCACCTTTTCTTCCTTCATTAAAATATCTCATGGAAAACTGTGTTGGTGTCAAGTGGAAGAAGAAGTGGGATGAGGCAGGGTGAGCGGGGGAGAGGGGGAGAGGGGAGCCCATGATTGTTTTTTTTGCTGCGACCTTCATTTGTAAAGAGTGCCAAGAGGCCAAAAGACACTCGGGTGGTCGTGTTAACCCGCGGACACCCACAGTGACCGCACAGTCGTGCACGCAATACCCTCAAATCACAGCATATTCTGACCTACATTGACTCACCCACGTATAAATACTGCAGGCACGTTTTATGAAAGAAAGGGCCTACTGCAGTGTGCAGGCACCATGTATTCTTGTTGCCCTCCATCTTTAAATGAATGAGATCACTTCAGTATCTGCATCAATTGTCCTTTAGTTTGTTGACCTTTTATCTGTCCACAACAGCTGTTTGCTGAACATGATTGCTCCGTGCCAAACATGTCATTTAGATCAAAGTTCACAGAGATTCGAACAGGGGTACCTCAGGACACACAAACGCAAATTTATGCTGTATAAACTTAAAGGAAAATCATAATTATTTACTGATATACACGGTGTTGGAATGTAACAAAGTACAAATACTTTTGCTGTATCTATACTTTGTTATTGATAAAAACATGTACTTTTACTGCACTACATTTCCTAAATAAATTGTATATTTTTACTTCAGTACATTTCCTCTAACTATCGTTGGTCCTCGTTACTACCAAATAAAATCAGAAGAAGAAGAGTTGGTAATGATCCTTACATTATTTATACAACTTTTCTGGTCTTGATGTGCTACTTTTCACTATAGTTTTGCCAGAGTTTTTGCCAGCAAGTGTTTGGGAAAGTACATTTTATATCAGAAAATTACATTTTTATACACAAGTACAGTAAATGTCATATATTTTAAGACTTTTACTTAAGTAATATTATAAAAATAAGTGACTTCAACTTCTACTAAAGTCATTTCTGGTAAGATACTTTGACAAACATTTAAAGTACTTTATACAAGACTGTTAAGATTGTAAGGCCTTTGTAAGGCCTAACCCTTTGTAAGGCCACTGAGGCAAACTATTTATATTCAGGCACAATGTTAGAAAATAGAATGACTACCTAATATACATGCGAGTCACATTCATTTACAAATTACAACAGGAAAGTTAATTTGTTTCTCATTAGATGCGTGCCTTGAGCCAAAGCTTGTGTAGAACAGAAATAAGACTTTATTATTAGTTTAGTTTATTTGCCAGGTCATAATAAGTTATTGTGGCAAATAAACAATACCAAAAGACGCCATTTTACAAAATCTATTTGGACAAATGAACAACCAACTCTGAATCAAAAACAACATATCAATACGTACATGCCAACATGAATTTAACATTATGAATGAAAATACAGTACAAGCTTTCAAAATTGCCGGCAGATAAAAAATAAATGCACTTCATATGAACCCGAAGGTATTATGTATGAAATGTATGAAAGGTAGTCTTATAACACACAATTCAGTTTCAGTTAGTAATTTATTTATTTTTTATTTCAGTTAATGAAAATGTTTATTCAATTTTCCTTTTCATTAGTTTTTCGCTAGCTATAATAACCTTGGTCAGGAGGTGATTTCGGATGAGAGAAATCCATGAGAGGCCCTTGAAGACAGAAGGAGACAGAGAGGAACATGGTTGTTGTGTCTTTGGGAGAACCACTTGAAAACATCAAAGTGCCAGTCTGCGTGCAGGTATTTCAACACGGTAACACAGTGGAAGCGATGAAGATGGAACTATTATTGCTAAAATTAAAGGTGGGTCATTCTGTGGGCCACAAACCACGAAACGAGTTAAATGCTAACATTAGCTAACATTAGCAACATAGCTAAACATGGCTTCTCTTCCTGCCAAGATAACCTTAACTCTTTTTTTTTCTTTTTTTCTTTTATTTGAACAGGCTAAGTGTTTGCTTGGCTCTTTCCCAGGAACACTTGGCACATTTACACCGGGAAAATGTCCAGTACATGGCAGTTAGTGCCAACAGTTAGCCGCTGAGCAGCTATGGTGGAGTAGTTTTGGATTAAGGGTCAAGCTCAAAAAAATCACCAGATGTGGTAATTAGGGCGCATTTTGAGATAAAGAGTTTAAGGGGAAACCAAATCCTCTTTTAAGTTTTCACTTTCCAGAGTCAATGTCCTTGTATTATGCATTTAAAATGAAGTAAATGTGATTTTGACACTCGTGGTTAGAAATTCCTTTGCAATGCACAAACTAGGTGTTCCACAGCTTAGTGGGGACACATTAAAAAGAGAAATAGGGCAAGGAGAAGGGGGCATTGATGTCACCCTCTGCTCTCTTTGGGAATTGACCCCTCTGCAATTCTGGGCTCATTAGTCAAAACAGTCCATGGCGAGGAAGCGAGGGATGTTTATGCCTCATCTATTTCTGTCCTCATCCCCTCATTTTGCTTCTTTTCATAGACCGAGCACAGCACGGGAATGGCCGTTGACCCAGCAGCTTCAGGCAGATGGGCAGGTAAAGATGTGTTTGTGTGCATATGTGAGATACAGAGAGACTGTGTCCACAGGTGGGATTTGCTGCATGTGGTGACAGTCCTCTAATTGTGTCAAGGACATGGACAGACACACCTGGTTTATATATACAGAGAGAAGGGTTGTTCCGATTCACTCATTCCACTTACGCACAGACACACGCGAGCAAAACTTTCAAGGATGAAGCTCAGACATTTCCCTCGGAGTCAAATCATATTTTCTCTCCTCCTCTGAGCACGAGCCGTGGTCTGACCTCTTTTAATTTGCTCCGCTTTCAGTCAGTTTTCTTAGCTGTTTTGGCAAATATCAAGCTGCCTCGAAGACATGAGACGAGGACATAATTAATACAGTTTCTTTTGCTCTCGTATTCCCATTTAAACCGCGCTGTCTTCCTCCCTGCAGAATATAACAAACACACTCTCTGCCTTTTTTCCTTAGATTTCATCAGTGCTCAGTGTGCAGTGCACCCTTGTTTGTTTCAAGATACTGGGTTGGAGGGATCTGATAGCTGCTGCTAGTTTATGATTAATAGATACGGACGCAGTGGATAGATCACATACAATATCTCGATATACACTCACCGGCCACTTTATTAGGTACACAGGGCACCTTAAGTGGAAGGAGTGGCTCCGGGTGAGGGTTGTTATACATTTCAAGTCTGGCCATTCATCTCTGCATTTTCTGATATTTTCTCTCTTGCAGACCATTCTCTGTAAACCCTAGAGATTGGTTGTGTGTGCAAATCCCAGGAGATCAACATTTTCTGAACTACTCAGCAGTTCATCTCAATGCATTTTGCAATTACAAGCAGTTGAAGGAGTGTACCTATTAAAGTGGCCAGTGCACGTTGGCCATGCAAACTTCTGACGTGAATACACAATTAGAATCGGCTAACTGTGGCCTTCGCTGTCCCTTCTCGGCACAATTACCGTCACAACTACTTGTATTCTACGACAGAAAGACGTTTAACTCGCAGACACAAAACATTAAATATTGCAGAAATCGTTGCAGGTAATATTACCTGGATTCATGGAATTTCAGTTGCACTTTTGGGATTGTGATATCTTTTCAGCTGCGGTCATTTGTAACATCAGCCTGAAAGAGAGGAAGGAAATAGAGAGGAATCTCTAGCACAAATACAATTATCGTTGTGTGCATTAGGAGAATGTGATTTCTTAAGTGTACCTTTCACAGCACAGCGCTGTCTTTGTTTGACCAGCGCAGCTTGGAGCGAGTGCAAAGGAGAGGCGGCTGAGTCATGATCAGATATTGCTGAGGGCAGTCGAGTGTAAACAACAGAGGCTTGAGTTAGCACCTGTGCAGCATGTCAACTCCAGCCATTCCATGTTCAGCTCCACCAGTGGACACAGTCTCTGCCTGAGCAGCCGGGATCATTTATGAAATAATCTGTGTCTCTCAGAGGGCTTGGGAGGTTTCTTTATATTTGGCTGTTGTCATGGTTATGTCTTTTGCAATCTCTCAGTTCTTCTAACCTTCCCCCTCACATCTAATAAGACAAGAGTTGCCTTCTGAGACAACCTTCAATAAAGTAACGACAGCCTACTTGCCTTTGTGGCAGCAGGGTGTGTGTGTGTCATCGAGCCACACTGATCTCCCAGTGTGTTTTTAAATGACAAGGCTACAGTGTTTAGCTCAATACGTACAGACGAGTAGCATCACAGTGAGGGTTTCATTCATTGTGGAGGCACATATTTGCAAAGTTTAACACCCGTGTGATGCTGCAAGAGCCCATTTGATGTTTTTTTTTAGCCTGTATATAATTTATTGTGTCCCATTGTAATATTTTGTTTTACAGATTAAATAGAAAAAGATGTTACCTTAATTTGTAAGTTTAATGCGTGAGTTTTTTTGCATTTTTCCTGTTTATTATTCACGTAGCGTAGCCTCATCGTTATGGCGTTGTACTGCAAGCAGTGATACGATATGAAAAATATGAGGTGAGAGATAATAATCAACGAAAATATATTATGCAAGTTAATGATTTCAAGTCTTATTTTTTGTTATAGTGCTTGTTATCCATTAATGTTAAAACAAATTTAAAAGGGTGAATGATCCTATTTGCACAGTGCAAATTTCGACCCACATGAGAAATTGTCTTACAATAATTTTGTGTTTTGACAACAAAAAAGGCCATTTCTTGTCATGTTTAATAGAACAAATAAAAAGACTCAAATTGCATGCAGTAATTAACCCTAGTGAGAACTACTAATATTCCAATTATGTACGTATATGAGCGATGACGATGTCTTACGTCAACACAACCACCTGCTGCTCAAAATAATAACTTAGACTTTGTTGTTTGTGGTTAAACCATGTTTGATGATAGCATTACTCTTAAATTTGAGCAGTGAATTAAACCTTGTCGGGGAGATTAAATCTGCCCACAGCAGTTTCGGTCTGACTTTGTTGTGGAGAAAGAAAAATGAAGAGTAATAAGCTTGAGTTAGTACAGAGCTGTTAGTTTTGGCAGGAGCTAAATAAGATGGAGGGAGATTTATAGGATGAGAGAGCCAATATGAGCCTGCCCCCCCCAACAACCACAACACACTGCCCATCAGTGATTTGTCAGCCCGTGTTCACACACAGACAGAGACAGGCACAATCATAGAGACACACTGTCACACAGAGACACATCGAGACATCATTCTGTCACTTACAACTCCTGCTTACTTTTGTTTCAGAGCACATACACACAGAATATGCAGAGACATGCGTCTGCTCGTTCTGCTGCTCGTGTGTGAACAACAAATGTCAGCCATGACACATGCGATCAACCGATCAATACGCGCACATAGGAGCAATATTAAACCGCTCAAACTGATAAAAAAAAAGAAATACAGCACACACTTGGAAGAAAAAAAAAACGAGCCCGGAGGACAAAAGCTGCGCAATCGATCATGTCTACTCCACCTCAAAAGTGCTCGGAACAAAAGGAGAAAATTGATTTTTTTTTTGCTAAATTCTCTGTGATGAAGCATGACTCACACGGCATCACTGCCAGAAAAAGAATGTGCAAGTGAGTGAACAGCAGCATATACTCGACCCTGTTGCACCTCTTGGACAAAGATGGACCTTTATCAACTGTTAATGAAAAAAAGGTTAATTTAATTCATGAGACACTTTAACCCTCTGTGGTGTGTTCTTGCCCTCGGTGCTGCTACTGTCAAACACCATCCGTGCTTTCTCGTGAGCACCGGAACTAATTTTGTTATGTTTCATCCAGAGAGCTGTCGCTGTCTCTCTCCCAGAATGAGATGTGTCAACTTGTCACTGTAGATGTGTGTCAGAATCTGTCAAACGTGTGTGAGACCAACGTGACGCCCAACAAATGCAACGCTACTGTACCAATCCGACAAATGAAAGGTCACTCAGGCAGAGGGATAACACGGGAGAACTGTCGACATCAGTGACAGAAACGGCAAAAGACATGAAACATACTGTCACTTGGTGTATGTCTTCAGGCAGCAGTGGAGGAAAAACATGTACAGTAGGCTTTTTACTTCAAAATGTGGAAGTAACTGGTGCTCCGACTTCCCGTTTTTGTGCGGTACTTCCCGTATTTGTTAGTTAGCTGTCTTACCATGTGGGTTATTTTAATTATTTTGCGCTGTTGCTCGATGTGTGGACACATTCAAGAATGGACTATGTCAAATGTTACTTGTTACTTTGCTGTAGTTTTACCGGTGGCTCCTGACGTTCCCTTGAAAGTTTTACCGCTGTTTCATAGCCTGGCTACTTCTGCCATACTGGATTATACTGGTCAATAAAGTGGAATAAAAAGAGAAGGGGACGCTGTGGTTTCCTTGTTCCTCGGAGGAGGAAAAAGTTTTTACGGCGCTTCAGATCTCAGACAAAAATAATGGCGATGTCCACTTTCTTGCTTCTGCTGAAAAAATTGGTCTACACCACAATGAAGAATTGCTGTGATTGAAATACAATAATGGACTTGACAGAAAAAGAAGGATTGACTCAGCAGAGGCATTTATCACGGCATGGTGTCGGAAGTGAAGTCAAGGTAGTTTTTGATTCATCTCCAAAAGCCATTTTTATAGACGTTAACTGTAAATATTTTGAGTTTGCAGAGGGACATCGTCTAGATACGACACGTTCACTTTTTAGAACATTCAGACGTTAAGGTTGATCATGCGGGAGGTAAAACACTTTGTTTTTGTTTATTTTGGGCACAACATGCTGAGATTTAGTGTCACTACTGCGTCCACTAAACAAGCAGTAGTCGCCTTCTTTGAGTTTTTCCCCAGTCGTTTTTAAGCCCTGACACCATCATTTATAATCCAGGAAAATAACAGCTGGTACATTATACTCGTGAAGTTTGGTGGCGTTGGTGTTTATGACGTGGTGTGTGGCCTGTTGTTGTGATCCATTTGTGTGACTACAGAGTGGGCTGAAGTTATGTTGTTTACTCCCTGTGTTTCATCTGCCATTTGGTCTGGCCCGGTTGAGACGGTTTATATTCTTCCGTGTTTAGTCCCACGTTTGCGCGCACCTGAATGTCTCGTGTGTCTGAGACTTCCCGATTCCTTTAATCGTCTCGTTTGGGGCATCGGAGCAGCTTTAATCAGCCGCACAAACTGATGTTTATTGAAGTGTAAACACGCTCGGAAATGTGATGATAGGCAACGGATTTTTCACCTTTTTTGTGTTTGGATTGGATTTTTAAAGTGTGTCTGGGTTGTTTAGGTGAGATTAAAGGATTGCCCACACTGCTGGAATACATTGTTCAGAGCTGGTGTCGTTCCACTCTCTCTCTCTCACATCCCACTTGTCGGTCAGTTTCCCTTGACAACCATAACTACTGTTCATGATTATGTAAATGATGTGCATCTCTGGGGCCAAACAGATGCTTTTAAAAAGCCAAGCATTTCAGTTTGTCTATTTGAAGTGGCTACGGTAACCGTAAAAGGTGCAGGTGCGAGTTTAATGTACACATAAATGTTTCCTTTTGATAGACAGACTTATAAATAAACTTTTCCCTCCTACCAAACTAGAAGAATCTGGGTCTATTTCTGCAGCGTCAACAGTCGGTGAAGTCATTTCTGCTCCGTCAGTGTGAATACTTTATTTTCGCCAACCACCTGAATGTTGTTTTTGTTTTTTTTGTTTCAACACTCCAACTTCCATTTCCCCGGCAGAACAAACCGTCCTTTCTTTCCTTCCATTTTTCCCTCATTCGTCCATCAGAGTAATTGCACTCTTTCCAGGAATAGAAAGGAGCTGCCACGGTCTGTCAAGGAGCCAGTGGTTAAAATGTCCTTCACAAGGCCATTCCAGCACCCCGGAGTTTAGCTCGCTTCTGAACACTTTTGTAAAGTTGCTCTCACCTCGACCGTGCGTCACCCAACTTAGCTCTTTCTGTCCTTGAAGTCACCACAAATAGCAGGTTTCGGTTTTTCCTTCATGTCCAAGTCATGACTTCTTGGTGATGTGATTGATGAATATGCTTTTTGAATATTGTACTGGAGTCTTTTTTTTTTTTTACATGAACCTGTTTAGAACTGCAACTAACGAGGATTTTCACAACCGATTAATCCGTCGTTTATTTTCTCAATTCATCGAGTGATCGTTTGGTCCTTGTCATAAAATGATGTTGATCAGTGTTTCTCAGTCTTGTCTTGCTGTCTTGTCCCAAAACAAAAAAATATTCAGTTTTAAGGATTTCTTTTGTTATATGGAGTAAAGAAACCAGAAATATTCATGTTAAAGAAGCTGAAAAATCTGAAAAATTGCTTTAATTCCTTAAAAGCACTCAAAATAGTTGACGATTCATTTAGTAATCGAGATTAATTATCTATTAATCGAGTAATTGTTTCACCCCTAAACGTGTTGTATTTGGGGCTGGTTGGTGTGTGCGTGTCCTGACATATTAGCAGCTGCTTATGCACAGTGAAGCTTGGAAATAAATGTAAAAATGCAGGTTATATTGTTTAAGGTCACAGATGATGCTACTGATATTAGTTTATCCTTGTATGTCATTTCACTGCAAGCCATTCAATGGTTTTGGAGAAGACTTCTAATTACAGTCAAAGTAGAAGGGAGATATCACATGTTTTTGAAGACCTCATGGTGGTGCTGGAAGATAAACCTGAGAGTTACAATTTTTCATCATCTTCTTGGCAACAAGAAAACTTGATGAAAATCTGTTCATTAGTGGTGGAGATATTTCCGATTATAATTGTGGTTCTAGCGTAGTTTAAAAGCAAATTGCACTGAGTCAAATCTTTAAATGACTAGATCTTTCCAGACCTGATCAGCTGGGATTGGCACCAGCGCCCTCCGTGGTCCTCATGTGGACGATAAAGTGGTAGAAGATGGATGGATGATAAATCTTTCCAGGAAATGTTCTTTGATCTTTCCAAACATCTGTTTTAATGAGTACAGAGCGATCACTCTTGATTATCGTGAGCATTTGTGTACATGTGCGAATATCATAGCGTTAATTGAAAAAGCTTGAGTACTCGCCGGGTGATTTAAAATATATAATGGAATCCAAACACATTAGCACTGGCGGTGTTCTCAGCCACACCACATGTGGCAGCGCGACATGGTTTTTAAATGCCTCTGCCTGTTTTTTGTGCTGCAGTTTCAAACAACTAACTCTGGCAGAAGAGAATAAGTGGTTATTTTTTTTACTCGCTGCCGTATAAGCCGACTCGCCTTATATACTGTACATCTCTCCTTTCATCTCCTCCAGCTTCAGTCCTAAGATTCAGACAATTTAATTTGTCGTCTAAAAGCATTTCTGAGCTGCAGCGAGAACACCTTATTCACTGGCAGCAGAGTCAGCCTTGACCTTGTATGCAGTGCTGTTTGCGCAATGTGTTCTGTACATTCTCTCTCCTTTCTTAGCCGTCCTCTCCTTCATCAGTCAGTGTTTTCCAAAAGCCAGAAAGATGTATGAAAAGGTTGAATGCATGCGTGTGGGAACATCATTTTGGTGAAGTATGCAGTAAAACTGCACGTGCATGCGGCAACACACTTTGCTTCCTTCGACACACGTCGAAAGCTATGAAAATATTATCAATTAATTAATTAATTAATTAATTAATAAAACTAACCCTGGGCACCGACATTGTTTTCTGTACCATTTTTTTCCCTACATCATTTTTGACCCTTACACTGTGAGTGTGCTGATGTCATCACATTAGAGAGTGGAAAGCAAAAATAATTCAACATACTTAGTTTAAACATAGTTTCATATATTATCTGACAAGCTAATTATCATTCATGGTTAAAAATAATCATTATTCAAGTCTGATTTTTTTTTTAAAAGGAGAAAAACTACCAAACTATTTACATGCACTGTGTTCCACCCCTTGTCAGTAGGGGGTGCTGCTGCACCCTTAGCACCCAAATTCTTATCCTTGGCTGAGTGTCCCAATATATTAAATGTCGTTTAAGATATACTAATGTAACATTTCTGCTGTAAAGTATTTAAAAATGACAAACCTAACGTTACACATTTTGTTGCGTAACAAAATGTGCCTGATGTGTTCTGTGTGTGTACGAAAGTGTGACTACTTCCTGTTGCCACATTGTTTGTGGTTGCCATCTGCCATGAAATGACAAACAAAAGCCCAACCCCTAGTGTGTATTAACTGAATAGGAATAACTAGTTAAAGAAATAACATTTTTTTATTTTTATTCTCTAATCATCTTCACCATGTTCTCACACGGTGAAAAAAGTTATTTGAAAATATCGGATGCATGAAATGGTGCAGTGAGCTTTCACTGAGACTCAATCAGCACTGTTTGTACTAATTGCTTTGGTTTGGCTTTTACCTTTGGTGTCTCCTCTTTGAATTTCATGGTACAGTATGTGTGTGTGTGTGTGTGTGTTTTGTGTGTTTGGATGGGGAGGTTGTAACATGGAGATCACACACATTGCATAAGCCCATGCTGGTGCAGGGAAGAATCCGTCACCCTCACCCTCGCTGTAAATTATCTCATCTCTGTCATTAGCCAATCTTGTGAATCTGCCTCCCCCGCCAGGCTTGCTGCTAAAATGCTAATGAGGCTCATGCACTGCAATTACGGACACACACACACACACACACACACACACACACACACACAAACGCTGGGACACACACCTCTCGCTCTGTCACATGCTCGGGAGGCATTAACAACTCCCATGCTGAGTCTGACTTAAATCTTAAATGGAGTGATTTGACATTGGGATTTATTAATCTGAGACGTTGTATTAGTCCAAATTAAAATCAGATTAAAAGCATTTGTTCATGAGGATGGAGGAAAAGAGGAGTGAGAGGTGATAGCGATGTCTGATTTTACAGTAACGGACTTCTGATCAGTGTAGGGATTCATTTAATATCCAATCAACCAATCGCATGGCAGCCATTTAATGCACTGTGGCATGAAGACATGGCCAAGTTAAACTGTGGAAGTTCAAACTGAGCATAGGAGGGGGGGGGAAAAAGGCGATATAGCTGTTAAACTACTGGTATTCTTACAGAAAATCTCCAACAAACCACAGATGACAACAAATATTACGTGACTCATTTTTTATTGCTACAGACAGGCATACATTAGTGTGAAAGTGTTTTAACCACTTGTTGCACTATTGGTGGAAAATAAGGAAAACATTCCCTTGTTTGTATATGTGGTTAAGGCAAGGAGGACCTTGTGGTTTTTCTCTGTATTCTCTCCATAAAAAGCACAGAAATGTCCTCGTACTACCGTGACAATCTTCTACCGGTGAGAATTTTTGCTCAAGTACTGTTAAATATGCCACTTTAGAAATGTTGAAATGACACAAAACTATTTGCCAAAACATAACATAGCAAAACATTTCATTATGTATAGAATGTACAGAAATGTACAGAAAAGAGTTGTGTCACCATGGTCATCGACTAACTGTCTAACACCTGCATTTAGAAATGTATCTTTTCTTTTCAATAGACACGACGGGTCATAAACAAAGTCCAGCACACTTTTTCAATGTTCTCTGTGTTAATGTTGTTCTCTGTACTTGCAAATTATCCAGGAAATATTAGAAAATATTTTTAGTTTAGTGTGAAATGTTGAACAGACATTCGTGTTCCCCGCAGTATTAATCATCATAACAGCTTGAGTTGTTGTGAGGAGAAGTTGCTTTTGCATCTTAACGGCAAACACACACACACACACACAGAAAAATCCAAATGAATACACCATTAATTACAGAACCTACTTTTAGTCTGGAACTTGTTTTCCTGCTTGCATCTACACTTTTGATTTCTAAAGCTTTTGATTACAGGTGAGGTATGAAATCCACGATTCATTAACTCCGTTTCATGTCAAATTGCATGACATAGATTCCTAGTGAGGAATCAAACCGAAGCTGTCCCAGCTACACAATTTGTGCTTTTAGCCGGTCCATCCACCCACACACACACACACTGGTATTATTTGATGATTTGAACATGCGAGCAAATGTAGTTTATTATGACTCAGACAGGAGACAGGCTTAATTTATGCAGATCAATCTGAAGAGCAGAGAAACACATTCCTCCCTGAGCTCACTGTTTCTTGATTTGCTGACCAGCTGGATGATTCTTGCATATAAACTGTATTACATTTATTTTATTTATTTTTTTAATTGGGGGAGGGTTGTTTTTTTCGTTTTTCATTGTGTGCATGCACACATGCAGTGCATGTTGTTATGTGTGAAACAGTAGGGGAAAAAAAAATCCTTGTTTGTATAGCGTTGCCAGGTAGAGTTCTGCAGGGATTTGGTCATGAGTGTGCGACTGTGCATGTATGTGTGTATTCTGGAGAAATTACTATGGGAGGCTGTGTATTTGCCCTGCATGGCAAAATCGTTTTGTTGACTGTGTGGAAAATCAATGACAGCACTCGTTCTCAGCCTGCCTCTGCAGAGCCCAGAGGCGGCCCACGTGGTCCACATGGTGGCGCTCTGACTCAGCGTCAAACCTCCCTTAAGTGTCCCTGACACTTACTCCTGTTCTCACCTGATTCCACCACTCTGCTCCACTTCTCTCTCCTCTGTCACTACCTTCCATGTCCTCTTGTGCGTCTCTCTGTTTCCCCCGCTTCTGTTGATAGAAGCTGAATGTCACACCATCTGTCATGACATGTTTCTGTGTTGGAGTCTACACGGAGGGATGTTTATCAGCGTCGCTCCTGGCATGGGCTGTGACCTGCAGGCCTGTTTTGGACTGAGTCCACGAGCCCTCAGCACTCACTGGGGCTGACACGTTTCCCAAAAATCATGTTTGAACAAATATTACATGACACTCTATTCCTTTGTAGAAATGTAGACATTCCTCTTCCCTGCACACTCACAAAAATGAGGACATGATTTATTAATACTATTACTACACGTTCTGTGAGGCAGGGCTGCCACTTTTTGATGTGAAATTCTGTTCCTATGTGGGGTAATAAGTAAAAACCTGTATAAAGTAAAAAAGAATAAACGGTGTAGAAGTGCAACAGACTATCTATGGAAATGACTGCAGCAGAGGGTATTGTGAGCACAGTTTGGCTTAAAATTCATCCGAAAAATAAGATAATCTGTTCACGTGCATGTTAAAAGTCAGATTTATTCGGACTAAGACAATCATTTAGTTTTCTTAGTGTCATGTAAACATGTTAGTCCGACTAATATCGAGTCTTAGTCGGACTAACATATCTGGATAATGCAATTCATAGTTCAATTACTCCTGCATGTATAGGCTTAATCGGACTGGAGTTTGACTTGGTGTTCTGTGCATGCACCAGAAATGTCTCCCTAGTATTTGAACCGCAAGTAGAAAGAGACGACGTATAAACTGCAGTAATGTTGCCGGAAAAGAACAAACAGCATGATGGCGTCGGTGAGAACGACGTATACTCAGTTGTCTTAGTCGGACTACGGCCTTAGCTCGATTAAACTGCATGTAAACGTACTGAATGGTGTTATTATGTTGTTTTGCCGTTGAAATGGAGGACACTGATGCATCTGAAAGTCTGTATGTGGAAAATTAGTAACAAACATAAGAGTTTTTCGACTCACCTTGTAGCTCCACCTGTAGAGCAGCAGTCTGGGAAATATCCACATGTCTTCAAGGGAACTTTGCAATACAAGGCATCTCCATATGCCGCCTTTCACAGGCTTTGTTGTGATTTTAACAGCGAAACGTAACATTACTGACTTGTTTGTCTGATCTAAGGCCAAGCTGCGCCCTCACAGCAACCTCTGCCGGACCATGCGGTAATTACTTCAAACAAACTGATGTGCTTTTAGGTTGTATATTCAATATTCAAATGGGTTTCTTTGGTGTGACAACCCTAGCACAAAGTCATTAGTTACAAAGAAGTCTGCATATATATGAACATATGAGTTCATACAGGGTGAATTTCCTTTTTCAACTCCCAGCTGAATGAAGTGTATTTCAGTTTTCACCAAAGTGATGGAGGAAAGTGGACGGGGCTTGAGAGAGAAAAAAGAAGCGGGAGATGGATAATTCTGTCTGAGCTGGAAGCCTCAACCTCCGGTCAGAACATGGGGGCTTGTCTCTTCTAGTTCCGCACAGAGCAGTGAAATGCCCTATGGAGGAGACGCATGCGGCAACAACCAAAGAAAAGTCGGCGTGATTAGCAGTCACATGCCCCTGTCAGGAGCGAGGGAGGGGGTTTTATTAAAGGTATTTAAATACATTTGGCCGTGTTTGTTTATGAGATCTGGACGCGTGTTTGTGTGTGCAGTTAGAAGAGAAAGAGTTTTAGATTGGCTCTGATTAGAATCTGCATCACAAACAGACACACACACACACACATTGCCTACACACTGGGTTATTTTTAGTCACTGTCGCACTCTTTGCCCAACCCCTGTTCTCTGTCTCTGTCACACAGACCACCACCCACCCAGCCGCTCCCACCCACACACCCCCACCACGGCGAGGAAGAAGAAGGACAGGGATTCATCAGATTCTTCTTTCTATCTTCCCTTTTTTTTTTTTAAATTGATGCTGGGATGTTTAAGGTCTTAGAAAGAGACAAGCACAGACATAAAGAACAGGAGACAAGCTGAGATGAAGAAGTTTAAGGGAAGGAAAAAAAATCAATCCGCCACCCCCGCCTCTTTTTACATGCACTTGCCCTTCTCTTGGTCTCATCCTCTCCTGTCTATACTGTATTGGACATGCATACAGAAAAACACCTGATACTCGTGTGTGTGTGTGTGTGTGTTTGTCTTTCAAAAGTGCCTGTCTGGGATGTAAACATGGATATTGAAGAGTGACCATTAATGTCCCAGTATAATCAATGAGTGAGCGTACAAGCGCAGCCTCCAGATGTGTTGTCCATCATTGTCTGGGAGACTTTGAAAGATTTCGGTGTTTCGTTGTTATTCCGTCCGTTCGCAGAACGTCTCTTGCATATATTTTCACCTTGCGCCGTATCGATCGATTGGAAAAACAAATCTGTGACTGCAGAAAAAAACCAAAACAAATCCCCAGGAGAGTAATGCTGTCTGTACAGTAAATGAGGCAATTTCTATTTTGGTCATACTCTGACTTTTCTCATGTAACATGAAGTAGAATGTGGATAAGAAATTGTATCTAGACATGACTCCCTGATCGACCCTGTCTTGTGCTAGAATTGATTTTTGTTTCAGTATTACTAAATTTAACCAGTGCGGCAGCTTTATCGTCAACTTGTCTCACTTATCACATGGTCAGACATGAGCATAGATATATGCTATGTGGATGAATTGTCAATGACAGCTTCCTTAAAGTCACAAAGGAAACGCACACCTTATGGTCTGACTGTGTATAGTCACAGTCACACTGCAGTACCAGCTTTAAAGCACGTGTTAACTCTCTTTTTGGCTGCAAAATAGGTGTGCAACAATGAGTTATCAACCATTTAAGCGACAATTTGACTCACAGTCACTGTAGATAAAGGACTTATATTACAAGAACATGTACAGGATGTAAAATCTTAGAGCAATAACATGAAAGAACATCCGTGTTAAGCCCTTCCATGAGGATTTGGTACTGTCTGAAAGTAGGATTCCCAGTGTTACAATTTAACTTTGGATATTCCACCTGAATTTTAAATGGGTGTTAATGTTGAGCTGTACTTAAATGAGGTGAGCTCCAAAAACTGAGCGTTAATACAGCTTGTTGTTGCACAGAAAACACAAAATAAAAGAACCTGCCAGTGTCTGCAGCAGTCAGAAAACTATGTTTAGTTAATTATCATCAAAACAATTAATCAGAAAACATGATTTCAAATCCATTATCTTTCAATCATCTAATTAATCAATCAACAAATACACCAGCTTTAGGTAATTAGTTTTCTGAGTGCCTGGGGACCAGTGAGAGCTTTTTACCCTGCAGGCAAATTAAATGAATGGTGACTGCTCCATCATGTCTTTACTAATATGACTGGGTTTAAAACCTACAAGTTAAATTTCATGAATATAGCTAGATAAATACATTAATAAGTTAAAGATTAAAATGTTATTTTGGACAAAACATTTTATTGCTTTGTGTGGTGTTGTTGTCCTTTGTCAGTGTCTGTGCCTTTTGTAATTAGTCAATTTTACATTGTTAGCTGTTGTTATTGATCACATCAACCAGGGTTTCTCAATACTGCACTGCATGTTTTAGGTGTTTCCTTGTTCCAACACACCTGATTCAAATGACTGGATCGTTATCAGGCCTCTGCAGTGCTTGCTGATGAGCTGACCATTTAAAAGCAGGTGTGCTGGAGCAGGGAAACATCTAAAACATGCAGGGCAGGATTGAGACGGCGTGACATAAACGATGCCTCTGTTCAGTTCGTGTAAGCCAGTTGTGGTGTGTCGACTCTGACCTGTCAAATGAGTCTCAGGTGAGTGTTACTGGTTTTTCAATTTTTAGCTGTTGAAAGTGTGCTATATTTAATCTGATATGTTTTCCCGGAATCATTGCGTAGGGCGGCTTTTATCACACGAGTACCACTTTACCTGCAGTGTTGCAGTTACGATGTAAAATGTGGGTGTTGGATGCTTTAGAATAAATCTCTTTTTTTGCCCCCCACCATCTTAAACCAAGATAGTTCTTAAATGCGCGCTCATTTTCTGTGTTTATTTGACTTGAGGACATATAATCCATTTATCTGACACATTACTTGGCATGAATTATATTGGAATTTGTTGGAGCAAAGCTGGTAATCATTGTGGTGCTTCATTGAGGTGTCAGCAGGATTAGTTGAACTGTATTAACACTCACGTGTTCTCGTGTTGACCTGCATTGGTCTGTCGCACAGGGTCTGTATAGCTCAGTGTGTTTTTCCTCATCATCAACTTCCAGGAAAAAGAACTTATTATATTCAAGAAATTGTGGTCTGTATTGTGTTTTTAAGTAACAGTAATTTGTTATTCTCAGTGTCCCAATCATTTATTTATTTGATAGTGTACTTGTGGATGAAAGTGCTAGAATCAAACCAGTGGAATAAAACATTTATTTTTGCTGCTTTACAGAAACAAAACAGTTGAGGATAAAGTGAATAATATTTATTCATTCTCTACTTATCCTTTTATGATCCCAGAGGACATTGGTCACCCTGGACGGCACCATCTCACAGAGACCACAACAGACACTCATCCTTGTAACGCCAGAGACGATGGGGGGAGGAAATTCCAACTCGACCCAGGCCGTGGCTGAACTGGGACGAGCTGGGGAATCTCCTTTCAGAGGTACCAGTAATAAAAGATTTAATCAGAAATGAAAATGTCTTTAGGATGCACCTTTACCCAGTAACCTTGGAGATGAACGCCTACTGACACTGCTTTGTTGTCCCATTATCCTGACATTTGATTAACAAGATATTCAGGAAGTCAAAGTTGACATGGGATGAGATTACGGCATCAGCTCACTGATTATGTTCCCTTTTTATTAGATAATTTAAAGCCCATCAGAGCTTCTGATAGGCTTGTGTTGGTCGTTGCTGGTTTGAATTCTGAGACAGCGCTCAGGTAACAAATGAACTCCTGGCTTGTATTGAGGATCACTTGTATGCAGGCGATTAAAATGCCTTTTATTCCCGCCATATAAATCTGTATTTTGATCTTCAATAACGTGAGGTTTGAGGTGTTAATCTGTGGTGGGAACTGAAACCCTTTAGGAACGTGTGAGGCAGTGTTTTCCTCCGCGGCAGCTGCTCACATTACTTTGTTCAACATGTTTGAGAATTCTTTTCAAATCCACATTTAAGGTGTTTGAGCCTCGTTGGCATGATGATGACGATGATGAACATGAGATATGAGATATTTCCGTGCATCCCAAGTTTTTGCCTTCTAAAGCTGCAGTTGTTGATTCTTCAATCACTGATAACTTGTCCATGGAAGGAGAGAAAATGGCAAACTAAAATGTCCTTCATCCATGTGTAACTGTATTTGTTCATGCTGCTTATTTTACAGTTATATAAGACATGAAGCAGTAAAATCCACCAGTTGTAGAAACTGGAACATCACATATTGCAAACAATTCTTGAAAGGCTAACAATAGATTATGATCAATGAGTTACTAAGGTTTATTGAATGAATATAGCTTCTTCTTTGTACAGTGTGTCATCTTTTGGGATTAATTTATTAAGTGTAGAATATCTTTTAAGCTCGTTTGCTCGTGACGTTACTTGAGCGATCACTTGGTTATCAAAGTAGTTGCTAATGAGGTCTCACGGTAGCTATGACTAGACTTTGAGAAATGAATTCTTGTCCGGCGCACAGCTGCTTTTGGTTCCCGGAGACTTCAAGGCCAGAACGAAGAGAATGAAACATCACTAGAACTGAAAATCGTAAAAAAAAAAATTTATTTGTCTGCAGCAGAACGTAAGGGCCTTTTAAGATATATCCCCTCATCAGGTGAAGTGTCTTTGCGTGTAGTGGTCTGGTATTCTGTTCCTCCTGAACACATGGACAAGGATATTACTGGAACATGCTGTCAAAGGCTGTTGGCAAGAAGCTTATTTTACTGTTCGGTGTGTATCTATCTCCTGATGAACACACACACACACACACACAAACACACACACATACTAACATCCTTAGGGAGTCAATTCTAAGTTTGGGTGCTGCTAAGTCTTACCAGGAAACCCTATACCTCTCATTGTCCCCGGGATGCAAGCACTTCACATATGACATTTGAAGAAATATGGTGCTACAAGAGGGTGGGTGACGTTAGTGTAGATATGAGAGGTGTCGTTTTGTGTCATGTGTTGTATTTTTGTTTAAAAGTAGGTAAGTAGTACGAATGTATACATGGTTTTACTTGCTTTAAGTCAAATATTGACTGTGTTTAATGGCGTGTGAAGGGGGTGAGGTGTGTGTGAGTGATGCTGCGGGGCTTAGGAGGAGAATGGGCACGTTGCAAGTACGTCACGTTAAACCTCACACTTCCTGACTGTCGAGGGATGACGTTGACGTGGCATGCTGCAGAGAGGATGACATTTGTTCCAAATACGCGGTGGCCACTGTGATGTTTCCTGTTGCTGTGGGGTTGTAGCCAGGTGATACCACAGCAGCTCTTGCCGCTGTCGACTTAAAAAAAAAAAAAACCCTCAAAGGTCACATCAGCAGTTTTTTCAGCAGTTTAAGGTCACCGGTGACTGTTTAAACAATCAAGTGTTTCAAAGGCACTTAAAAATTCATTTATTTGTATGTCATTATGGGAATTTGGGAGTTGTTGTCCTCTTGGCCACAATGCCAAAATGAATAAACATGAGTGCAGTGCTAGAACAAAGGGGAGATGCAGCACTGGTTCTCCTCTCTGTGCCCAGCAAGGCCAACTAAACCTTCCCCACTAGTGTTATTCCAGCCATCACTCTTCTTTGACTCCTTCCATGTTCCAAAGACATGTTTCTCTTTGTCTCAGTGTGGACATAATCACCTCTAAGCTCCTTTAACTTCACATAACCCCACTTCATAGTGTTTGATCATTGGTTGGAAAACACTCAACATTTCTGATTTCAGCAAAGTTAATTATCATTTCTTTTATACTTTTTTATTTAGCACAATGAAGATATTTTACGTCCACATCTGCTGTGACACCTGTGTGAAGAATACGATGTTAATTTCACTACAGAAGAGGCTAAATGACCTCTGCAGTTAGGTTATCGCCCCGAGCATCAGTGATGACCAACAAGCTTCTTCACCGTGTGCTCTCGCTCATGTCTGCAGTCAGAGTTAGAATTTATGGGGCAAAAGTTGTCGGATATTATTGATGAAATGGTTCCTCACGGGCTGAATTTCCTATGTAGCTACCACAAGGGATCAGTCGTCTTTCTTAATTCCCTTTCCCTGCAACACACACTCCATTTCAAAACCAGCAGAAAAGAAGCAGAAAAAGCAGAAAAGCTACCTCCCAACTGGGTAAATAACATGTTTTTAAGTGTGAACCACGATAACGTCAGTGTGCCTATTATGCTTTTTTATTATGGACGGGATAAGGAAGGCAACGGCAGACAAGCCATGTGAGAAATTGTCAGCAGAGGTCTGCAGCTTAAAACCAGTGTCAGCTGTAACCACTCACGAGTGGTCAATAGCCTCTACCTTCTCGGCACTTGTGAGTTATGCATTATACCACGGTCCCCGTCAATGACGCGTTGACTCCTTGATTACATTGACTCCACCAACTGGTTGAATGGCAATGCCAATATTTCTCAGAGGAACAAGAACCGCGGCTAATTTGCCGAGCAAGAGGGGGTTTTGTGAGGCCCAGAGTGAGAGTCGCAGCTCGACTGAGTGTTGAGTCATTGTTATTGACACAATCAACACTACATGTTAATGTATAAGTGTGTGTGTGTGTGTGTGACGTATTGTTTGCTTGATGATAGAAAAATAAACGCTGGCTCACAATCGCTGATTGATCTGTGTTTATTAGAATGTGGGGCACATGCAGAGAAATCCAGCTTCTTTTAATGATACTCTGTAACATAGCGGGCGTGTGTAAGCTGTCACTCAGTGCCATGCAGCCAGTAGTGGTGCTGTTGCCATGGAAACTACACTTATTTTAACAGCCAATTCCAGCAATTTCTTGTAATGCAACATTTCTATTTATATTTTGTTGCTTGGCATCTGCAAATTTTTTTTCGCAATTGCGTCAGAGAGTCCTGTTGCCACCAAATTGGCCTTGAGAGAGATCTTTTTTTTTTTTTCCAGTAATATCACATAATCATTCAACCACTAATGATTTAAGAAATGGACTTTCTTGCCTGACATTGACAGAGATGAGCGATAAGTAATGAGTTGTTTTGTGTTGGAGTCATTGTTTGCGGCATGTAACGACATCACAGGAAATGCAGAGTCGTTTTTGACAGCTGACTCTTTCAGCGAGTGTTGACTTACTTTCTTTCTTTCTTTTTCTAAACTTAAATGTTTGTATAACGCGATATGAATGTCCATTGGCAGGATAAATATGTTTCGCATTGTGTAGCCGAAGCTTCACAAAGACCCCTGAATTGAAAGCGTAGTGCATAAAAAAGAAAAAGAAAAAGAAAGAAGAAGCTTGCCGTGTTATTGCCATGGTAGTATCTTTTCATCATGGCAGTGAGGCAGCGTGCCCTACGGAGCCCTGGGAGTAATGTGCCACTCAGTCTTTATTTGGAAGACGGCTTTCATTCATTGTCAGAACGCCAGGGTCATGATAAAGCGCAGTGTGAGTGAGTGCAACAAGCTTGATTTGCTGTCCCGTATTCATATTTAAAGGTTTTGTGCTCCTCTGCCCAGTTTTGGGCCTCATTTTCTTTCCTGCAGGAAACATCGGGCCCCTCTTTGGAATGTAATTTTAAACCCTACCCAAGATTTAATTTAAAAGAAAGGCATCATTTATGTACACACACACACATATATAGTGTATGTGCTGACATTTCACATCTGTGACATGGAGGGGGCAAAAATCAATCCGACACTGAGCTTGAAGGAATAAAAACCCAATGCAGCAAAACAAAACCCCAGCATTCTGTTCATCAGCAAGCTCCCAAATCAATTTAATTCGGTCTGCCGTGTGAGTCGACGTCGGCTTCATTGAATACCGGCGCTATCTGTGGGAAACAAAATGCCTCTCTGAGGAAACATCCCCCCATTTGTCTCTAAAGGCATTATCTCATGTGGTGATACAAACACAGTACATGTTCAAGAGGAAGCACACGCACACACACACACACACACACACACACACACACTAGCTTTAATCTTTTGAGATTGCATGTGTCGACTAGAGGCTCACCTCTCGAGGGGGTGGAGCCGCAGTTATCATCCGACACGAAGAAGAATAGTTTCAGCTCTGAGAGGAATGGCAGAAACAAAACATTCAGACGGCAAACAACCTCTTACTTCACTTTTTTTTTTTTTATCATCATCTTCCTCATTACCATATGCAAATGAGCAGCGTGTATGAACATCTGTGGAGGCTAACGACGGTGCTGTTTGGGAAAATTGGTTTGGACCGAGTTCACCGTGTTTGTATGTGCCCGTGGTTCCCGGGGACCGTCTCGCGCTGTTGGGGGAAAGATGGATTATAGTTTTGGACGAGCTTAATCTTTTTTTTTTCCCGTGTTCTACTTCGAGATGATCCAACAAAGTAATGACGTGTAGTGAATGGTTTATTTTTATCGCCGCCGTCCCCCCAGTGGAAGACAGAAAGTGTGTCCTCTCTGGAAAAAAAAAACGATCTCATTGATTGTTTTCCCGGCAGCGGCAGTTGACGATGTCAGCTGACATGGTATGAAGAATGGAAAGGTCTCCTGTGGCAAATGAATTGGTCCAAAACCATGGGACAGTCACGCGGGCGATCAATATTTGTCCGTCAAGTAAAACCAATAATCTGTTTCTTTCTTTTATCCGTGAACCTAACGACGTGTTTTGCTGTAAACATGACGGAATGTGTCGCCAATGACACGTTCGCACAAGCGCACTTTGTTTGGTTTGTGCAATCAGAAAAAAAGAAAATACATCCATCAATATTAATCAGGGTAATTTCATTCACGCTGTTGAAGGAAGCCGGCAAATCAGCGTCTTTGTAGCCAGAGAGGAGAGCGTTGGAAATAAACGCCTGTTGTGTCCTGTTTTTGACTTTTCTGGTTAAAATAAGCCAGATGTTTTTTTCCCTGCAAGATTCAGTAACTCTTGTTTTTGTCCTTGATAATGAAACATTTATTAGTTCTGTGTTTACGGGGCACAACGGCGTCAATGAATCGCTTAGTTTTCCTTTTCGAGCTGACGTGATTTGGCTCGACAGTTCAATGTTTCTCAAAAACGTGGAAACCAACAGTCGTCGTGTAATTAGTCATTTGGTGTTCGGGCTAATGATTTCAGCACTTGAGCAAAGGTCGCTACTTTCACGGCCTTGCTCTGAAGAAGCTAACAGCGTCAACTTTGTTTTTCTTCCTGAAGAAAAGATTTGATTCCTTTCATTTACAGGATGAAGGTTAAGGCAGAACAACCAATTTGGATGTGGCATTACGGTCCTTCAATAAAAAAAGACTTAGCACTTGACTATGACGCAAATTAAAGAAAGCTTGACCTCTGTACCTTTTTGTTCACTGCCTTTCTCTGCAATAACCCTGAAGCGTCTAATCAGTCCTCAACATTAAGTTTTCTCTTGGCACAATTTTCGTTTACTTCACATTCTTAGATCGGGAGCGTTCTTATATCTGGGCGAGTGTTGCCACGGAGGATGTGTGACTGGCGTTGGGGCGATCGCATCCTGTCATAGTCGCGCTACGTTGACTTTCCCTCTGTGTTCATTTGCTCTATTTTCTGCACAGACCGTCCACCCGGGGGAATCGCTCCACATTTTATTCTTAGCGTTCACGCTCTCCAGGTCCCACCGATGATGCTCTTGATGTGAGAATACCAAAGGTTCACGGTTCATCTGTCGCACACGTCGGCATCAGAGTCCAAGCCGTCTATACCCTACCTCTTCCTTTTAATGTCAGGCAAACAGACACACGGGAAGAGCAGTTGCATTTTGCACAGATACAGTAAATCCTACAGTATGCACTGTGCATCGAGTCAAACACACGCTTCATACTCTCTTCAGCCGCCCCATGATGTGTGCCCGCGGGTCTCTGAAGTGAGTCCATGCTAAGAAAAGCTCCTGCGTCCATCGATTTCTCTGATCCATTTCTCTTTCTAGCTCATCCCCACCACTGAGTGCGCCGCTATTTTCCCCCAGTGTCATGGTGACATGTGAAGACACATGTGGCGTCAATGTCATTTTGTGTGCGAGACAGATTACCAGGCCCGAAATAGATCAACCTTTTTTTGTGTTTTGTCTTCTCCCGCCACCTCTTTGTAGCCCCTGTACCCGTGCCATTGTCTTAACGGCTCCGCTCTCGGTGTTTCCGCAATCCAATTAGGCGGAAAATTAGACGGCGGCGTGGCTGCGATTGTGTGGAATTCTGAATTTCTCATAGGTCAGAAGCGCCGTGTGTCCTATGTGAAATATTATAAGTCTGTAGGGGACAACAGTAAGAGGGTTAAGAGGCACAGCAGTTTAACATTTACACATTTAACGCACAGCTGCACACAGGCAGGAGCAGTGACACGACCTGTAGCATACAGTCAGGTTTCTGTTTCTGCCTGTGGAACAGTATGAGAAGTGGAAATAGATTTAAAAAAGTTATAACCGGGTAATCGTTGCGATAAAATAATCGATCGCAGTTAAAGTTTATTTACTTCTGGTGTGTGCCGGCCTCTGACATGAAAGCCGGGAGTCATCCACGTAAAACCGTTAAAAAGACTTCCTAAAATCCTAAAAACGTGGGTTAATCTCCAGCAATCACCAGGGTAAAGTCAAAAATCTCAATATTTAATATTTAACAGAGGAGTCTGGTGTATTTAGCGACAGCACTGTTGATGGCGAGTGGCGAGTAGCGTCACAAACCCTGCCGCTGTATTTCAGTGACTGTGTGCGTTGATGACTCCGCCCACGCCGCGTAGGTACTATTATGTAGTGGTAAACCAAGGTAAGAAAAATCTGAATCTGACCACTCCAAAATTATTCTGGCGATCTCACACATGCATGGTATGTGTCCTAGACGGCTGGTCCACCAGGACACCTCTATATTTAACTCGTCTGAAGTTGTGAAATTTGTTCATCACCTTATCATCTGTCACAAGGAGAAAGAGAGAACGGAAGGAGAGAGTGTCTCAGTGGAGAGCTGTACAAACTGAGGATAGGCACAGAGAGTTGGAGCTGAAGTACTTGGCACTCTGACAGCTGGTATTGTCAACCTGGAGACAGCCCCCTCCCCTCCTCCTCCTCCTCCCCACCTGCCTCCACTATGCCAAGGAAAACTAATTACCAGCGCGTCAGATCTCCAACTACCAACAGCTACAGCCTCGGCTAATGTGACACCCTGCTTCATGACACAGAACAATGCTGGAGACGTATCGCGGTCCAACACCGAAACACGTGACGGGCGAGCGTTTCCCTATCGCACACATTCAGACTTCGGAGAGGATTTCATTTTCACGCCGTGGCGTTTAATTGAGACAAAACTCACTCCTTTTTTTTGACTTTCCTTGCACTTTGTCAATTTATTGTTGACTTGCATTCGTTCACTGCAGAATACAATAAGAGAGGAGGGCTCACATAACGCTGCTTTGATTCGCTCAATTATTTAATCCACTGGCGAGCAGAGCTCATGAATGATTGTAATTCTTCGCGTTAGGCTGTTTAGTCTGCGGTATTTTCTCAATCCGGACAAAAGAAATTGAAATTTGGAACATTATTCTGGACGTGGAAGCACAGCGCTCCCTGTCTTAGCATTAGCCTGTAGCGAGTGAGCCTTTTTCACATTATTGTACGGTTGATAAATTATGTACGACACGGAAAAAGAGAATAAATTTTCCATTACGGGTGCCCCGCGCTGCGCCTGTATATTATGTGAAAAGGTAACCATGACAAATTGTTTTGTTCCCTGTCTGCTGTGCGCCGTCAAAGTTCACAAAGGTCTGGGGCCTTGTGATGAAACCTGCTGTCACTGCTCGAGTGTGGGTGGTGTCAGTTTTAAGCATATCATCTGTCAACACACACACGCGCGCTGTGGATACGCACACGCACACACACACTCGTACTGCCAGTGGACAGTGTCACATTGTGTAAGGTTTGTGCGCACGGGCGAGTGTGCGTGCTCACAACCTGCCTCCAGGCTGCATGAGTGTGTGTGTACGTGTGTGTGTGTGTGTGTGTGTGTGTGTGCAGTTGGCAGGGGAGATGACCAGACACATGGCAAATCTGTAAGTAAGTCCCACAAACACCTGAGCCCCGGTGTTTGCTTGAGTGTGTTCTTCGAGTGTGTGCGTGTAGGTGTGTATCAGCTGTCAGTGGGTGTTGATGGTTGATCTTGCCATTCCTACCAGTTTTCACTGTAATTGGTTGTTAGTATCCTGCCAGTCCTTTCCTTCAGGAAATCCTCCACAGAGCTCTGTTTGCTGGGTTTTTAAATTTGTCATCACCCCGTGACATCAGCGCCGCTCGTGTACTGTAATCCAACTGTACTGTTTTTTTATATATATGTATATGTATATATATATATATATATATATATATACATATATATATATATATATATATACATATATATATATATATATATATATATATATACAGTACGCTTGTTCTCTATAGGGTCAACACCAAGTTGTCATCACTACAGCTGTGCTCACACAGAGATGTGAGTCTTTTCTTCCAGTTTGAAAAGTCGAGCTCAGGAAAAGTGGGACAGAAGTAGCAATTAGCCACCAGGGGCCGACACAAAAAATAACTCCGTGTGTTCCTGAGGATTTGATTTAATGGTCTCAATTACTAGTTTTTAGGTCACATGAAACATGACGTTGTCAGTTTTGTACATAATGTGCACGTGCAGAGGGAAAATGGACAGTAGGCCACGGCACAGTGTGACTGACAGGTGGTAGGTGGTAGGTGCGTGGGTGCGGATGACGTCAAATCGCACATTTCAAGGCTTTTCAAAGGGAGTTGATTGTACATTTTACACAGTTTTTGTACTACACTTAATTAAACCTATAATTGGTGCTCTCTCACACTTTTTGTGCAATTATAGATTAGAAACTTTGATTTTAGACTAATACAGTGTGATATCCTATTCCTGTGTACTTTTACATTAAAGGTAGTAATAATAATAATAATAATGATAAAATAAAACGTTTCCAGATATGTCATAATCTGTTTTGATACAGAGGGCAGCTCACATGCTGCTGCTGCTGCTGCTGCTGCTGCTGCTGTGCATAAACCAGCTCTAAAAAATCTAAGAATAGACCTTCAAAATCCTTCTCTCTGCTAAACCGGAAGCTTCTATATATAACTCATCTAAGTCTGGTTACCATGACGAATGAGGGACATGCATGCTATATTGCATTATGAAGGCACTGCTATGGAGTCTTATCTGGCCTGAAATTGGTTTGGAGATCAGATCGATAGACTGTGGACCTGGGAAGGTCATCAGTGTTATTACAGTCACACGGTGATGATGATGATGATGATGATGATGCTGTAAAGATGTGTCCGTATTAGTCACTGCTGGACGTGCAGGAGGGATTCATCTGCCTCCTGCACCGAACGCTGCTGACGTCGCTTCCTGTTCTCCTTATAGACGAGAGGAAACCACTCGCCACACCTGTGAAACATGAATAGTTAAAACTGTGTCTGACGCTGTAGGTCAGCGCATCCACAGTCGCTGCTCCTCGGGGGCGAGGAGGCGCGTGTTGCTGTCACAGTGCGTGTGTATTTATACGTGTGAAATATTATTTCTAGTGTTGGGAAGGCTATAAATATTCAGCTGGTATTATTTTCCGCCTCGGGCTGGTGAATGAATGCAGCTCCGGCTCCAAGTGTTTTTGTATTCCAAGGTTTTTTTTTTGTTTTTTTTATTCCTTTTTGAAGACATTCTAAAAAATGTGTACCGACATGTGACCGTCGTGTTCTCAGATTAACTCCTCACTTTTTTTTAAATGCTTTTACTTCTATATGTTAAGTATATTTTATTTATATCAGAAAATTACTTTTGGGATACACTTAAAGACTTTTACTTAAGTCCTATTATAAAAAAAAGTCATCTTCTGGTTAAGATACTTTTACTCAAGTATCCCTTTAAGGTACTTTTTCTTTAATTTTCTTTCCTTTTTAAATTAAAAATAAAAATTAAAAATAGACACTTGTGATTTTATGTGTAGCTTACATGAAGCTCAAATTATTATAGACTATGGCACCAGGATAAAACAGTAGAAGATGAATGAATAATATACATTTGAAAACAGTATAACTGAACACATAACACGTCCAACACGAAGGAAGTGTGGTGATATTTATTTGTTAAACCTCCGCGTGTCTCCCCACGAGAGCCGTCATCTGACCTTAGGACAAATAGGATTTTGTTTTGGTCTATTTTTGGTCCTAATAACCCTATAAATTTAGGATGACAACCTCACAGTGTGACAGTGTCACTCTGACCTACGCCTGTAGACGGCATGCAGCACAATACCGACACAGTGATCAACCCAAATGTGACGAGGCGGATGAATGACGCACACTTGTGACGTGTTATTTATTTCAGTGTGCGTTTGGTGTAGATTGTATCAGATCCAGTGTGAGTGACGATAAACAGCGGCACTGCTTGAAGTCTCAGTGTGTAGAATAGGAGACAATTGTTGGTGTGCCTCTGTCATGTGAACTGTGTCCCCATCACTTTTACAGCAACATCTGCAGCACACACATTGAAATACAACTCAACAATTTGTTCCCACTGTTTACATTTACAAAACAGGATAGTTATTTTAGTTTGAATGTGCCCCAGAACTGACATGGGGGGAAAAAAAATGATTTGTGACCACAAAATACTTATTTGTGGCCAAAAAAATACTAATTAATTCCCACAAAATACTAATTTGCGGCCACAAAATACTAATTTATTCTCACGAAATACTAATTTGTTCACAAAAAATATAATTTTGTTCTCACAAAATACCAATTAGTTCCAAAATACTAATTAGTTCCCCCAAAATACTAATTAGTTCCCACAAAATACCAATTTGTGGCCATGAAATACTAATGTGTTCCCACTAAACACTAATTTGTTCCCATGAAACACTAATTTGTTCACACAAAATACAATTTTGTTCCTACCAAATACTCATTTGTGGCCAATGGTCAATGGCAGGTACTGTATAAAGTGTGCAGTTTGGGCCCATCTCGTATAAAATACAACCAACACGAAGGAAGTCTGGTGATATGTATTTGTCAAACCTGCGTATATATCTCCCCACGAGAGCCGCCATCTGACCTTATGACCAAAAATAGACCAAGTGTGTGTTAAGTGTAGATTGTATCACATCCAGTGTGAGTAACGATAAACAATGCCCCTGCTTGAAGTCTCCTGAAGTCTGTAGAATGGGAGACAATCATTTGTCTGACCCTGTCATGTCCACTGTGTGTCACCATCACTTTTACAGCAACATCTGCAGCACACACATTGAAATAAAAACTCAACAAAATGCCAATAAGTAGTCTCCCGGGCTTCTTTATGCCAATACATATAACCAAAGGGATCCTGCTCGGTCAGATACTTCAATTTCATAATCAGTAGTGGTTTTTCTCTGCAGCCACACAAAGAATAAAAAAGCAGCGCTGTGTTTCGTCACGGCGTATGATAATTGAAAACATTGCGAGTAAAAATATCCTGTGGTACAAACTTGTTTCATTTTAACAGTCTGGTGCTCTCGTGGAACATTGAACTAGCGGTCATTATTCCCCCCACCCAGACGAGACCAAATGACATTTTACTGCGCTTATCGCATCTGCAGCGTCCATAAGTTTCATACAAGGCCTCCATCAAGAGCGCGATAAGATTAGAAGTGGAACTCTGTCGTCCTCTGATTCAGCTCAAACCTGCGGAGATAAAGAGCAGCGTTTCAGATCAACAGGCTGTCAGGAGCTGTCTCCACAGTGGAGGAACAAATTCAAGACAACTCCTGGTGTTTGGCAGGGAGGGATAAAAACATCACTGCAGGGGAGAGAATGCTTGGGCGGCTGTGGTGTGAGTGTGTGTGAAGGTAAGATGAATCACACAGAACATGTTGTAGGCTTACATTAATCTGACTGTATTAAATTGGTCACTTTAATATGTGTAAAAAAACTGTATGAAAATATTGGATCATAGAGACACGTTTGATTACGATCACGATCTCGCTTGTGGTTGTGCGTCAACGTACGCCATTTTTTAAACAATCTTTAGACCTCATCTGCGATTCAAAATGAGTACATTGTTCATTTAACGTCATATTCCGTGTATTTTGGAGACAAAGTAATTGAGAGAAATCAGATTATGCTAGCTCAACACAAAGGATTATATTGCTGGGTCAAATCTCAAGCGGGTGCTCGGTAATCCATAACAGATTACATTTTAAAAGGAGCCTGTGCGGCACGTGGGTGGATGTGTGGCGGCGGAATGGAAACCGTTGGGGGAAATGAGAGCCATGTCAGCGAGGCTGCAGGAGAAGATGATAAAAATTGGTTCTGACTGTGCTCAGTTCTCACTTCCACCTCTCGCCCGGTGTCGGTGTCTGCGGGACTATTCTAAAAGTACAGGAGGACACATGACGAGAGCAGAGCACAGACAAAAACACGCTGTTGGAGCCCAAACTCGGGAGTCAGGAGGAGAGAGAGAGACATTCTCATATCTATATTGATGCCAAACATTCAAATTCAAGGATTAATATGAGTGTTTGCTGAGATAACCTGTTACATACTGCATAACTCTCAAATATCCATACTTTTACTATGCATTTTAAGACGGGAATCTGAAATGTGCACTGTAGTTATTTTAGTTTGAATGTGCCTCAGACATGACATGGGGAAAGAAAACGGATAAGTTCCCTTGAAATATTAATTTGTGACCACAAAATACTAATTTGTTCCTTCAAATACCAATTTGTTCCCACGAAATACCAATTTGTGGCCACAAAATGCGAATGAGTTCCCACAAAATGCTAATTAGTTACCACGAAATACTAATTTCTTTGCACAAAACAATATTTTATTCCCACAACATAGGAATGATATGTTAATTATCAGTTATTTATATTTTGCGTCAGTGGTTGAATATTTCAATCTGACTGTCTGACTTCAAATTTGGTGGGTGTGTTGTTAAGGACTGGAGGATCAGTATTGTTTCTAAAGTGTACAGTTCACCTGCTGTTACTACGGTAACAGCAGGTGAACTGTACACTTGAAAAAAAATGGGTATAAATATTTTATCTTTAAAGGTAGGGTTGGAGATCCAGGAAAAACAGTAAGTATTTTGGATACTTCTTCAAATGACAACGTGATGATGAAAAACAACAAATACTCTGCACTCACAAAGCTATAAAGTGAAGCTACCATTCGTTTAGAAACAGTGCCACCAGGGCTTCACCTTGCAGCCCTTTCTGGGCTTTCAGTTGTCGGTGCAGCCGTTCAAACGTGGCACCGACGGTCTTGGATCGCTCTGCACCAGCCTTTTTCTTGGCAGTAGCTTTTCCCAAAAAAACATCAAAAAACACCTGTTGTTGGCTCCTTTTCTGCTATAGCGCCGTTGGATTTAGCAAGTTAGCATAAGCTCTGGCGTCGTCTTCTGAGTGATTAGTGCACGAAGATGGCAGTTTGATTGATGCCATTTGATAACGATCCAATTAATTTCGCTTGGGCCGTTCGATATGATTGGATGGTGTTTTTACAGACCTGTCCATGTTTTCATTTTTGTGACAATGCATTCATTAGTTGGTTACAATCGGGTTGTGAAGAGGATTTTAAGCAATACAGTTTAAAAAAGAATTACTTCCAAAAATGATTTTTAATCTCTGCAAAATTAAAATAATTGTACACACCGGACCTAGGTCTTTTTAAATCCTCCATACAAGAACACATTGTTTAGGCCTCAAAAGTACTCATTTGAGTTAATTCGTATATATTTAGTGTATTTAAATGGTAAACATGGATTTTTTTTTTTTCGTCCAGACAACACGTCATGTCTCCAGCAAACCCTTCCATTAACTATGTCAGTGCATGTGAACTCTCGTGACTGTATCTAACAGTAAAAGCGACCAAAATCAGCAGATTTTCACTGCGTCAGACGCGCACACGAGGCCAAACTGCCTTCAGTTTGATTCTAACCGCGCAGTTGACTGAAGCAAATGTAGGGGAAGTGATGTGTGTGAGTATAACCTCAGGCTGCAGTCGGGGCATCAGTAACCATGTAGGGAGAAAGTATTTCCTGGTTTGTTGCTGCAGTGATGCTGCGCCGCTCTTTTCTGTAAACACCGAGTTCATAAAAGGTCTCTGCTTCTGAAATACACTTCCAAAGTGTCTGAATACATTTTCTATCTTTGTTCGTGTGTGTGTGTGTGTGTGTTTCGTGTGCCAGTCTGCAGAGACTGTGGGTGGTTTTGTGACTGATTGTGGTTTTCACATTGGATTATAATCACATCACGTCATCGCCCCCTTCAACGATGATGCTCGCTCTGTATCTCCCTCTCTGTCTTACACACACACACACACACACACAGTTGAAAATTGATTACATGTATTTTTTCAGAAAAACAAACCTCAGACCGAAATACACAAAAACTGTCTTTTAAAGTAGTTGAATGATTTTCTTTTTTCTCCATGTTTTCATGGTCCGGTGCATTCTTCGACTGAAGATTGTGTTGTTTGTTTTTTACATGGCTGAGTACCTGTAATTTGGCAGAGCATTTCCTCCCCTAATTGCAAATGTGCGTCTGTGTCTGTGTCTGTGTGCCCGGCCATTATAGTCAAGTTGTCTGGTTTCCGTTGCCAGAGTTTCAGTATTTGACAACGAAATAATTTGTCTGTTTTCCCAACATTTTAATGAAGTTGAGCATTTTTGATCGGTCCTATTGTATCATTTGACTGTTCAATTATATCATTGTTTTAAGCTCAGTTTAGTAAGTTATTTTTGTTACTTGATTGAGTAGCTGTTGATCAGAACTCTCTTTTGTATTGTTATATCTAAGGGCTTTAGTCACATACTGCAGAAGAGTATTAGGGCCTCATGTAAAAAAAATAAAACTGCATGAATTCTGGGGAAGAAAATCTCAGAATTCTGACTTTAATCTTGGATTTAAATCTCAGAATTCTGACTTTTCCTCAGAATTCTGACTTTAATCTCAGAATTCTGATTTTATTCTCAGACATTAATATGAGAATTATGTAATCTCATATTTTAATCTAAAAAATTCCCACTTTTTTTCTCAGAATTCTGACTTTAATCTCAGACATAAATCTCAGAATTGATGCTATTTTTTTTATTTACTTTCTTTCAAAAATCTTTTTACATGTGGCTCTAAAAACAAATGAACACACATAAAACACTGAATGTAAATTAAAAGAGACATTATTAAAGATTACAGATTGAACAACAGTCACTCACATCTCCTCTAATTTCCTCCCACTCATGTCAGTAAATGTTCCGTCCACTTACGAATGGATTTAAAAGCAGTGTTGGTGTTGATAAAATCTCCCTGCCTTCACTCCTTTTTAAATGTCGCTCTGCAGTGACAGCATCTCTGCCACCTTTTGCCATGTATTTACTGTGTGAATGTAGTTGTTAGTCTCCGTCTCCATTTCCCTGCGCCTGCAGTCGACGCGGCCCTTAATTAAACGTGTTCATGTTGTTCGGTGTCCAGGCCGGTTTGATTGAAAGCCGTACAATAGGTCTCCTCTCGCAATTCCACTACGACTAATGATTTAGATTCTGTCGTGTGTGTGTGTGTGGAAGAGAATGTGTGTGTTTGTCCTGCAGCATGAGGTTCTATTTGACTTCACACTTCACAGAACATCAAATGGATGAATCAATTTGGAGGCTTGCAGGGGAAAAATAAGTGTATATTGTGTTTGTGTGTGTGTGTGTGTGTGTCATGCACATGCATATTCACATGCCCCAGTTGCCGTGTGTTAAGAAACACGTGCGCGCGTTGCTATGTGCATTCCACACTGTACACATAATTGAACAATGCACAGCATGTGTGCAAATGTGACTTTGTGTGCGCTCATTCATATTCATTTGCATATTGCATATTTATGCAGCTGCTTGCAGAGGTGATGCATCCATCATATTCTAGCACGTGCAGTGTTGGCTGAGCAAGAGGAGAGGGGACCCATAATGGGTCATTGTCCTCACAACTATATGAAGGACACCTGCCACTGTGGACTCACCTGCAGAGGTGTGAGTGTGTCTCCAACTCACTGCACATAATCTCATTTAATCCTCATCAGCACCACCGCGCATCAGTGAACCATCAGTCACGGCGAGTCACGCAGAAACTCAGTGGAGTCGTGCTGCTCAGGCTGCAGAGAAACACGACGACAGGGGATTTATGAGGTCAGCACGTCGTTGGTTGCCTACATTTGTGTGTTGTTGTTGTATGATTTTCAACACTGTGATTAGACATTAATCTCAGGATTCTGACTTTTTTCTCAGACTTTGATCTCAATATTCTGATTTCATTCTCAGAATTCAACTTTGATCGCAATATTCTGATTTCATTCTCAGAATTCAACTTTAATCTCAAAATTCAGATTTTAATCTCAAAATTCTGATTTTAATCTCAAAATTCTGATTTTAATTTCAGACTTTAATGTCAGACTTTATTCTCAGAATTTAATCTCAGAATTCTGACTTTAATCTCAAAATTCTGATTTTTTGTGTGTGTGTGTGTGTGTCTCATTGCACATAATCTCATTTAATCCTCATCAGCACCACCGCGCATCACTGAACCATCAGTCACGGCGAGTTATGCAGAAACTCAGTGGAGTCGTGCTGCTCAGGCTGCAGAGAAACACGACGACAGGGGATTTATGAGGTCAGCGTGTCGTCGGTTGCTCACATTTGTGTTTTTGTCGTGTGATTTTTTTTTTTTCCCAACACTGATTTGAATCGACACAGAAACACGGTGTAGTGTGGGGTTGTGGAACGAGGGGAGTAAACAGTAAACAGCAGTAGTCAGCAGTTCATTGTAAACATGCTCATTATGAGTCATGGCATTTATGATGGAGGGACGTGTTGTGCCACTCCATGTACACAGTATATACAGTATATGCAAGACTACTTAAAGCTGCAGTGCGTGACCTGCTGTTCTGCCCGTGTTTACACTTTATGAACAGAAATGATGTGACATAATGTGTGTACTGCGTCCCTCAGGTGACAGGCAAAACTATCAGACCTGACGAAGGGAGCGTTTGTGTCATACGACCCACTATACACAGAGCGATGGTAGATCGAGTCGTCTTTCAACTCAAAGGTTGTGGGTTCGATTCCCGGCTCCACTTGTCTACATGCAGATGTGTCCCTGGACAAGACACTTAAAGGGATAGTTTGTATTTTTGAACATGAAGTTGTATGACACAGACCCCAGGAGTAGATGTTGTTAAATCCTTTAACAAGGCTCTGGAGCCGAGAAAAGCAGTTGCGGGAGAGAGTTTAACTAACGGGGGTTTTAAACCACAAACATGCACACACGTGTTATACATATGTTATACTCTGCCCGCTCTCTCTTTCACTCTGGTAAAGTTCCTTGTCTACATATCTTCATAAATATACCCAAACTATCCCTTAAGTATCTTAACCAGAAAAAGACTTTGGTAGAAGTTGAAGTCACTTTTTTATAAAGTTTTTTATATAAGTTTATAAAGAACTCGAGACTGTTCACTGTCCTCGCTCCCAAATGGTGGAACGATCTCCCCATCGACATCCGGACAGCTGAAAGCCTCCACATCTTCCGACGCCGACTAAAAACACATTTCTTCCGACTCGACAACAACCAAAAAAAAACAAAACAAAAAAAAAACTTGTACATCGCACTTATGACTAGCACTTCATAGTTTGCTCTACTTGAAGCTCTTACTTACTTCTAGCTCTTATTTGTACCCAAATGCACTTTTGTAAGTCGCTTTGGATAAAAGCGTCTGCTAAATGACATGTAATGTAATGTAATGTTATAATATTACTTCAGTAAAAGCCTTAAAGTATATGACGTTTACTGTACTTGAGTATCAAAAGTAATTTTCTAATATGAAATGTACTTAGATTTTAGAAGTAATAAAAAAGGATTGAGCCATGGTGGCTCAGTGGTAGAGTGAAAGGTCCCCGTCCGTCTTTTGTGAAGAGGGTAAATGGGCTTTTACACTTCTAGGCTTTATATTTCAAACTTAATCTGGTTTTTAATGTTATCCAATTAGCTGTTAACCATGGACGTTGTTGTCTGCAGTGTGACAAGAAAATCTGCACTTCATCGTACGATTACAGCAACATTACCTCCTTTTATCTTTTATTATTTAATCTTTCATCGAGCCATAAATACCATTTACTAACCCTACCTTTTAATCTGATCAATAGGACGAAAATTAAACCAGTCACAGACTTTGTTGTGGTTATTTCGTTCATTGATCAGTTCTCCATAGATAGTTAAAGGTGTGTACAGTGTGTGTGTGTGTGTGTTTGTGTGTGTTCCTTCATGCTCGTCTGCCAGTAGACGACGCCAGTAGCGAACCGAGTTCTAATGCCCTCACCCCAGCTCCTTCTCCTCCCCCAGTAAGATACAAAGTAATTACATCTCTTTCTACCACACATCCAGTCCCCCCACCCTCCACACACACACACCCTCGTCTCAAGGCTCCAAATGTCAGCCTCATCAGCTCAATTATCCACTGACTTTAACAACATCCTTACATAACCCCGTCCAACTCGGTGCTGCTGCTGCCGTCTGAGAGCTCAGAGATGACAAGTTTCCACTGCTCCATCATCCTCACACCCCAAATTATTGTTTCTTCCCTTTTCCACCTGCAAGGACGGGCCATTTTAACGACACGGTGTTACGTTAAATATATACGCTTTTACCACATGCTCATTAACTTTCCTGTCCCACAAGAAAGAAGATGATGTGTATACTTTTTTACATTTACCGAGCCTGTGTATTTGTTTGCTTTCATTTCTCCGGTCTCCCCTCGCGGTGCATGAATTGTCGAACCCAAAGGTCACCGCATAACTGAATCTTCACGGCGAATACATAAAACTGGCTTATTCATGAACTTCCCCAAATAGATCCTTCACGGCGCTGCTGCCACTCCGACTGTTTTCATTCACATTTCCTCTCCCGCTGTCGTTCTTGTTCTCCTCAGAGCATCGCGTGTTATTTCTGGATCAGCATTTATGGAGAATTGATTCACTTTGATGAGGCAAAGCAGGGAAAAAAAAAGGTCTTATGATCTATTTTTGTGCCTCAGCAGCACATGGGACTCACGTGCGCGATAATAAAAACGCCCTTGAAGTGTGTGCCCTTTTGTCTCATAGAGGGGGGAAAAAAGTCGCACATGCATACATAATCGGGGGTAACTATTTTGAGATGACTTTTTTTTTTCCTTGACTATGTGATTCATTTGGCTGCTGTTGGGAAGTAGATGTGAATTACACACCGCGGCTGCTTCCCAAGACCCACTGACTCACTACACTCTCCTTTTTTCCGGGGCTGATTTATTCTGCCACTTTGTATCCTCCTTTGCTCCCTCTTTTCGCGTCCTTATGTTACACTAATTTCTTGTAAACGTCTCCATTTTTCTCTTTTTCCTGCTCCATCGACACAAGCATAATATTTGTACCACTGCGTCGCTTACAAGTGGCTCAGTGTTATTGTTCTATCTGTGGAAGTGGCCCAGTGTAGCATGTGTGATGTTATGTCACCGGGATTGAGCTGGAGATTATAGATGGAACTGAAGTGCAGCACAGACAGGAAGGCAGGGGAAAAGTTCACACCACACACTCCAGTCATCTTCTGCCCAATATTTTCTTTAACCGTTATTACTTCACCCCACACAGTGAGAGTGAAGAGCAGAGGCCACCAGTCGTAATATTATGAGAATTAAGTCGTAATCTTATGAGAATAAAGTTGTAGTATTATGAGAATAAAGTCGTAGTATTATGGGAATAAAGTCGTAATGTTGTGACAATAAAGTCGTAATCTTATGAGAATAAAGTCATAATCTTATGAAAATCGTAATATTATGAGAATAAAGTCGTAATCTTATTAAAATAAAGTCGTAATCTTATGAGAATAAAGTCGTAATCTTATTAAAATCATAATATTATGAGAATAAAGTCGTAATCTTATTAAAATCATAATATTATGAGAATAAAGTCGTAATCTTTCAAGAATAAAGTCGTAATGTTGTGAGAATAAAGTAAGGTCTTGCACCCTCGTATTTGTCGGACAGAATATGTGTTTATGTGCCCACATGGACAGTGGCTGACACAGTGGAACCCACAGTCTTCTTCTTGATGTCAGACAGATCAGCTTTACTGAGGTTTTGGAAGCTGAAGACGCACTTGTTCACTGTGGTTTATCCGTCTTAAGTGGTTTGTTTTGTCCTATATTTATTGCACTGTGTGTGTTTCTGTTTACTTACTGTAAATAAGCACTTTGATGGAAAGCACTATACAAATAGATGTATTATTATTATTATTATTAATATTATTATTATTATTATTATTGATAAACACTTACTCTCCTACATATTACACAAATATGGGGATAAAATAATAGAAAGACTTGAAAATCTGAAAATCTAAATTGATATTGTCATACTTCTGTTTTCAGTCACTGTTTTCTCTCTGATTCATAAACTGTTTCCCTCTTTTAGCCTGAGCATCTTCAGCAGGAACACTTTTCCCTCTCTGTTGCATCTTACTAATGAAACCTGTTAAGGTTAAGGAGCTTTAGCTAAGTGTTGCATTTATTTTTTATTATTCCTCTCTTGTGTCTGAAGCTCACTCTTCCCTGCTCTCTGATTCCCTTGCTAAGTTTATTTCTCATTGCAGTTAAATCCACACAAAACCCCTCTGTGTTATTGTAGATAACATAGCCTTGGCTCCGAGTCTCGGATCTGTCACCGCGGCATTATGGAATCCATAATGTGCCGGCATGACACGAGCCTTGACACCTACTGTAGGCTCCATTAAACGCGTGAGTGTGAGTCGCACACAGTCATTTCACGCAGGGCAAATATTAAACGGTTTGTTAGCTGATTCTGGCTAAAGGGAGCTAATGCTCGTGTTCATTACTGCAGTGAGCGTTTGAAGCCTGTGTGTACCAACACTGTCTGCTCCCATCATCACTATTTACTCTGCAGAAACAATGTGTGTGTGTGTGTGTGTGTGTTTGGAGAAAAGGGAATAGATGCTTCAGTCGGCTTCACAAGTGGACTTTTCATGACTTAATACCCTGGGGAAATTTGTTTTCGGCATAATTTCCTATTAATTATGAGCTGTTGATGCAATCTGCTGATACTTTAATGTTTTCTGGTCCCCTTCAATCCGCCGGAATTAAAACCATATTTTGGAAACACCAGTGACAAGTGTTTGGCTAAATGACTGGAGGAGAATATTGCCAGATATTGTGATTGCAATTGTGATATTGTTCTTTTCCCATTGAAACCAGAGTTAATTATTCCTTGGTTGTATGTTCAAGACATGATAGATCATTACCACTGAAGATACTATTAACCCGTCTGTTACCGTCCTGTCGAATTGGCATGCATACTTCCCATTACCGTAACTCCTAGACCGATTTCTGATTATCACGTGAGATGACCGAGGATGGAGTTCCTGGAGTCAGTGATAAGTTAAGTTGGGTTTTATTGAAGACAGCTCAGATCCGAGACAATGCCTGACACCCGAACACTAAGTCATCATCGCAGATCCTGGCTGCCAGCGTCCCAGGTATAGTTAGTAAGACTTGAGATAGTGGGTCCGGTCCAGGTGCCTGGTGCCTTGGTTTCTCGGGAGAGAACCTTAAAAGCCGCCTCATTTGGTTGGACCAGGTCATATTTGGCGTTCACGCAAACTGGGCGGAGCAATGGAAATACTGAATGATATGGGACCTAAAAAGCCTCAGCACCTCTCTCAAAAAGTTCTCTCCTAAAGGAAAAATAAAGGTCTGCAGTGGAGATAACGTTAGAATATATTTACGACATGTGGATCGTAGTTTGTTTGAAATGGCAATTTCAATTTTAAAATGATGAATAATCTCCATGTGAAGACTCTTCTTTTTTCACGGAGGCAGTGACAAGGTGATGGACTATCATTGTGGCGGCCGCACGAGGCCGGGAAAACTGCAAACTGAAGGTGCTGCCATCCAAAAGTCTCCTCAACCTTTTGTCAGACTGCAGATAAACATCTCAGATAACCTTAAAAGACAGAGAAATGGAAGAGTGGGAGTGAGAGGGAGGCATTGAAAGAGGAAGGAAGGAAAGAGTGAATGAAAGAAGTAAGATGTTTGAAAATATTCTCCTTCAGGTGATGGTTGTGTGTGTTTTTTTTTTGTTCAAGGTCAATGAATGGCACTGAGATGCGATGTCCCAAACAGCCTGTCCGTTCTGTTGAAACGTTATTTGTTTCCCTATTTAAAACTAAACTAAAAATAAACTAGCTTTATTTTCCTCTTGCCTTTTGAGTCTGGCTGTCGATCTAACTGTCTCCGTCGCTCTCTGTCTCTCTCTCTCTCTTTCTCTCTTACCACCTCATCTGTCACTGTGCTGCGCTGATAAGAAAGTGCCCGCCCTGTCTCGGAGAGGAAACCATGGCAACGCACCAGCCACGTGTTGACATCACAGCGTGTTAAATATAACCGCCTCCCGTGCCACACAACTAGTTGTTCTGCCGTTGATCCTCGCTTGGCTATAAATACATGGTTTCCTTCCCATAATTGCAGCTCCGACAGGCTTGTTTGGATGGAGGGAGGAATAGGAAATGCCAGAAAGGAAGAAAGAGAGGAAAAAAGGAAGAAAGTGTATCTCTGTAGCTGGGTCTCACCACTGTGTGTGTGTGTGTGTATGTGTGCAAGACTGTCCGTGCACATACTGTATGTGCATGATTTCACTCATCACAAACCAATTAAGGAGGTCAGTAAATCATTTAAATGTCTTTTTTCACAAAAGCGTGTGATTCATATAGTTTGAGCATCAACACACTTTAATGTAGGCTCTAATTAACCATGAAGTCATCATTTACTGTAGATTCTAGAGTCTGGTTAAATGCTCTCAACGTATTGGAACGCACGGCCTAAGTTAAAGGAAGTTAAATATAAAAGGTTTTATGGATATATTACATAAAATGTGTCTTTTATAAATAAGCACAGAAAGTAACAATGTTCTTGCCAGCACCGTCTTTTGTTCTTTTGGCACACTGATGTCCAAGAATTATTTTCAGACTTGGGGACATTAATGAATCAGGGATATAATAAGAGTGCATGTTGAGTAACAAAATGAAAAGTGTATATATATTTATTTTTCATAACTTACTGTCATCTACAAATAAGCAAATTTATGCGGGAAGAGAGAAAGATTAGGTTTATTACAATCATGACTTATGTGAACACTGACGAGCCCAGGAGCAGAAATACCAAGTGAGTGTGCCGTCAGTGTGAAGCTGATGGTGTCACTTTTTTTAACTCCATTGGTGGCAATTAAGCATATGTTGCCACCAAGTTTCAGTGAGTGTGTAATGTCGTACATATGGCGTATATATTATCTCAAAAGTGTCACATACTGTAGGTCAGGGATCAGTGAGCCAGTCCATCACAGGGCCACATATAGAGACAAGCAACCATTCACTCTCACGCAGTCAATTTTTAGAGCGTCCAATGGTCCAAGGAAAGCGGAGAAAACCCACGCACACACGGGGAGAACAAGCAAACTCCATCCATATAATATATTCAATATTTTTTTATTATTATTGTTCTGCCTCTGTGTAGTCTGTGTGAACAGAAGCAATTTAACATTATTTCTTCTGGAAAAATTGTCTCTGTCAGACCATACTTTCAGACCTGACAGTGGGGGTGTTTGTGTTTACACCAGCAGTGCAGGGGTGGACGGGGACAAGACGCATTTATCCCGTCAAATTGCAGAACAAGTGGTAGAATTCACTTCTGAAACAATTTGTTTGCAGCCGTCTCGCTTTATACTAGTGAATGATGCTGTTGCCGCCGTCTGTCTTGAAATAAAGAAATCGTTTCCTGTGTGCAGCGGGAGGGAGAAGCATGGCACTATGAGGCTTAACCTCTTCACCCCTGCTCAAGGTTCTCTAGTTTTAATTCTGGTGGTAACACAATGTTTCTTGGTTGTTTTTCTTGAAAGCGAATTATTTTGCTCTTATTTTGCTGCTGGATCAGCCGTCCATTTTTATGAGGTTTTAGTCGAGTTACCTTTCTGTGAGTATGCAGCAGGTCTGTGTTTATAGAAGTTGGACATGGCTTGATGACGCGTTTGTTGCTACGTGCTACGACGGTCCATGTCCCGGGGGGACACCGGGGAAGAACAAGTTGATTGTTTGAATGTAACTTTAAGCCACGTGTGATTCAGTTCCATACTTGTCATTCCGTTCCTCCAGGTTATTGTCTATTGTCCACGGTTCTCAAAGTGTGGCACGTGTACCACCAGTGGTACGTGAGCTTCCTCTGGTGTTACTTGGAGGAAGGATGGAGGATGAGAGAGAGCAGATTATCTTACGTTGAATAAATCTGCTACCTTTGAAAAGTGATTTACCGTTGGTGATAGTGTTAGTGTTACATCTAGTGTGCAATATTTTCTCAGAAGTTTCAGAACCACTGGTCCAAACAGAGCAGTTGTATTGAGCAAGAGCAGCTTTTTTATTAATCACATCACAGCAGCAGCCGTGTCTGAGTCTGTTCGACTGTCTTCATGTAATTGTCTCTGGTGTGCACAGGACGATGTTGTGAGCACAGAGCATTGCATGTTGTGATACAGTCTCTTAGCAGCAACCTCCTCTTCACAGCCCTGTGGGTCCCCAGAGGCCGGAGCAGGGCCAACCAATCAGAGGGGAGATGCCACACTGACCAAAGAGCCGGTGCTGGGCTGTCGCCAGGTGAGAATGGTTTCAGACTAGGAAATGGACGCGCTGAGTGTGCGCTGGATGTGAATTTAATGGTCTCTGAGTGTGAGGAGACAGAGAGAAGAGCCGCCTCCTGTACGCAGTGTGTGTGTGTGTGTGTGTGTATGTGTGTGAGTGAATGTGTGTGTATGTGACTCAGCCGAGTCCTTTCCTATCACATTGTGTTGTGATGGAGTTTAATCTCCATTAAACCCAGGTGATTTGTTATTTCCTTTACTAACTCACGCACACACACACACACGCACACACAGACACTAAGTCGCTGTTTGATCCATATATTGCATTTTTGCTTGCTATCAAAGGACAAAGAACAGCTTACACTTTACATTACAGTACCATAACAACATGGTAATAGTATGGTAATCATTCGGTAATAAGGAAATAATACTATCTATTTATCTGTCTAGCTATCTATCAGCTAGCAAGCTCTCTATCTATCTGGGTGACTCATTTTAGTTCAGGGGTCACATACAATGCAATATGATCTCAAGTGAGCCAGACCAGTAAGATGGTAGCATCATAACCAACAAGATAAACAACGAGTTTTTTCCTTTTGTTTTACATTTAACAAAGTATCTTTTTACAAAACATATTATGCAAAGTTGTTAAACATAAATCTTTCCCCCAAATAACTTTAATACTTGTACCAAACGTTTGGCCCTCCAGATGATGACATTATCATCTTATTATAAAGTTATGTTGTGAAGACACATTTCTGTAATTAAATTACTTTATTTATTTTTATAACTATTGTTGTTTCCATAACATTATCCTTTTTCCTCGTAGGATTGATGTTGATTGTGTTTTATTGCTTAAATCAGTGTCATTGTTACAGATGAGTAGCACTAACATGCGTGGTAGTATTTGTCACAACTTAATATAATAAATGTTGTTTGATTAATTACCTGGTATATCACAGACAAGTGCACGAGTGGGGTCAAATGTATGATTGACTATAATGAAAGTATCCTTGTTTAAGGACATTTATTGTATGTCTGGCTTTTTTTTCATCATTGATGTGGGGAAAAAGGAAAATCAAATCCATTAACAAGCAGAATTGCCTGAATATCACATTTGCTGTATAGAATTCCCATTTGCAGCATGCAAGTCAATTTTCATTATTTATTCATGCATTCTTGTCTTTACATGATGACGGCTTCTCTCTCATGAGGTAATGCAGTATTGCTTTGTTCAGTTTTTCTTTTTGACTCTGTACCAAAAATACTTGACAAGTAGCTTTAGTAGTTTAACTGCTGACTTTGCTCTCGTAGGAATAAAGTTTGTGGAAATAGACTTAGAGTGGAAGCAAAGCGAAAGTTTTTTTCATCAATGAATAAAAGTAGTATAAGATGTGGATTAACCGATATCCTCTACATGCTGTCGTCATTCACAAGCCTCTGGCCTTACTTGAAACTGCCCAGTTTGCTGTTTAAATCATAGGTAATTTTCATTTCTCTGGTAGGTGTCAGGTGGCAATACCCTCATCTATGTATATCATTAGTGCTGAACAATTCATTAAATTTTATTGAAATTGCAATGCAGGAGACGGAATATTTGTTAAAGACGTTAGATTAGATTAGACTTTATTGATCACACACTGGGGAAGTTCACATGTTGCAGCAGTTAAAGGACAGAGAATGGAAATACAACACACTCAAATTGGAATAGAACAAAATAAATAAATAAATTGTAGTGTAAAGCCAAAATGTGTCAAAATATCATTTTAGATGAGTTATTGTCTTGACCTGTACACATTTTATTCTACAGACGAGAAGAAAACATCTTTGAAATGCACAAATATCACACAGTAATCATTTTAAATATGGTTTTAGAATGAAGATGAGAATAATGATGTGAAATTACTATTGCCTATCGTAGATATTAGATATATTAGATATTTATTCAAAATTGTCCAGCCCTAATATGATGATAAGATGGCAATGCACAAGTAAAAATATATAGAATACAATACAAGAACTCAATTTGAATGGAAGTATATAGGATAGCATGTGATGTCAGTTTTCTAAAAAAATGTGCAAACAATTTAATCATCTATGAATGGTATCATCCAACAAAAGCCTGGTTGCAGAGGGCGACTCTTTCCGTTTCCATTTGCAAAACTTCAATTGCAATTCTGTAGGCTTCAAAATATAGTTCAGATTCTTATTTAGAGACGTCAAAAGACGGGAGACATCATTCACAAAGTCCCTTATTCGAGACAACTGGAAAGAGTTCATGTTTAAAATGAAAAAGTGGTGCTTTTGAAGACTCCAACAAGGTTTGTGACCAAACAAAAGACCGGTACTGTTGTCTGTCGAATGCCAGTAGTTTAGCTAAAATACTGTAGCATTTGCTCTTTGAGTCACTGAATCCCTAAAACCAGAGGGAAACATTCCCACAGGGGCTCATCGCGAACACTAATCAGCTCTCAGACTCTGTAGTAACTGAAATCAACCTTTTCACATGGAGCTTTTGGACATGGCACGAAAGGTCACCGAGCTGTTGAATCCCAGTAACTGTGATGTTCGTGTGAGCGGACGGTGACTAAGCTTCATCATTTTGTCCCTTGTTTTTCCTCTTTGTTTTCATTCAGTCTCCAGTGAAAAGATGACTAATATACAGGTGGGAAATGGGTCCATGGGCTGTCATTGATAGAAACGTCAACCCCTCCAACTTGGAAGACAGTAAACTTGCTGCTAAAATTGGATTGAACTCTGTATTTATTATAAAACCATAAATAGGGTTATTGAGCCTTTTAATTTGCACCCACTGAGCTCTTAATGGCCTGCACATAGTCAAGGCTCACAATGGTGGCAATCGCTTCAGGGAGATAAGAGACTTCAGGGTCTTAATGTAGGTCAGAGGAGTGTCGGGGTCAAAGGTGAGGCGCAGGTCTATGTCCTCTGTGAGTTCCTGGAATTCCTGCCTGATCTCTATAAATGTACTCAGACGTTCTGAAGAATATGGTTGGTACTTAATTTAGAAAATTTAGCCTCGTTTCCACCACAAGGTTCAGTGTAGTTCAGCTCACCACGGAGTGGTTTGGAGCGGTACACCCTGATCTGGTTTGCATCCCCACCTCAGGGCTCGTGGGACAGATGGCAATAGCTGTGTCATGTAAATAGCATGACGACATACCAGCGTAGCTGGCCAACAAATTCCTCGAAGAAGAAGAAGAATGTGACAAAGTAACTAAAGGTTAATAATGAAGGACGTCAAGCATTCCCTGTTCTTTCATCCTAGCACGTGGTTGTTTATCATAAGAAGACAAACATTTGTTTTTAAGTGAAGCTTTCCAGCTGCAGGGGAAAACACCGCTGATATTATCCACCCCATAGGAGGTTTATTTGGCACCCTCCCCAGCGGAATGGTGCCAAAAAGAGACGATGGATGATATGGATGAGTGATTTTATTTTTTTGGTTCCCTTCTCAACAGTAGATACTAAACTGAACTGTACCACTTAGTGGAAACAGGGCTCTAGTCCTGTTTTTGTCCCCTGTGAGTAACGGCTGAGGCCTGGGCCAAAGGGGACAGAAAGGAATTAGGCTAAAGGAAGACAGATAGATTTTAACCCCTTGGTTGTGGGCTCGCACACACACCCCATTAGTTTTACTCAACATGAGTCATTAGGTTTATCTATCACAATCTCATTAAGCAAACACACCTTGGTTTGCCCGTAAAGACACTTTCAACTCCTCTGCATCAGAATGAGGCCAAGCCGACTCCATCTACAGCATCCTGTGCACATCTCTCATTCAGCAAGCTTATGCAGTCATCGCATGAGAGAGCCTGGGGGATAATTGCTTGGGGCACTAACACCAGCAAGACATTACCTACCCAGCTTTCTCTTCAGCTATTGTGGGCTGTAAATTGAATGGTTGAAATTGCCTTTTGGGGGAATCTGCCGCACTATGTCCTAAGACATTCTGTTTAGATTATCTGTGAATAATGCCTATAGAACAGGTTCCCCATGATGATCTGAATAAATATAAATTGGAATTATGGTTGTGTGTGTGTGTACTGTGCATATTAATTCACTGTTTTTTTTGTGTGGATATTTATAGCTTCTCATATCTGCATATTATGTGTGGAGATTGTATTTGTAGAGTTTTCCTATCAGCACCACAGCATGGGAATTTATATTCGGGTGCACACAATACTGTCAAGGCAAGTCTTAGTTTTATGTAGAAACTCATATACATGTGTAGATGCATGTTAAAAGTCCGATTTTCAATGTTAGCCTGAGTCTTAATTGTACCTGGATAATGTGATTCATAGTCCGATTACTTCTTCGTGTTTAGCTTAGTCTGGACTGGAGTCGGACTTGGTGTCCTCTTGGCGTCGCTGTTTATTTTTCTGTGACGTTTGGTCAACAGGAAACTGATTCAATGCACACTAGCTTCTAGAGAGCTACAGAGCCACCTCCTCTGTATGTATACTCGGACTCGTCAAGTCTTCCGATTGCCCGTCTTAGTCGGACTACTGCGGCCTTGGCTCGATTAAACTGTGCATGTAAACGTACTGATTGTTAAAGGACTTGTGGCTTCTACAGTCGTTCTCACCTCTGGTTTGAATGCTTTCGTGTCACATAAACAAGAAAAACATACAACCACACTTAACCTGAATTACCTGAACTGTCGCTGTTCTTTTGTAAGAGTGATGATAGTTAGATGACGATGATAGTTGAGCTTGGCCTGTGGATATCTAAGACAAAGAGGATGAAGAAGAGTACATGTAAACCCAGAATAACAAGTCCTAGTGTGTCCACTTTTAGACAAGATGACTCTTTGACCACTGGAGGCAGGAAGGTGGTGTATTTAAGTAGTTTTTTCATTGTCCCTTAAGGCTAAAGTGTCACTGATATCATTCAAATCAGACGCAGACTTCTATTCAATTACAAATGTAATGTTTTCTCCTTCATTCGAACATAAGACAACAGAAATCATTTACCACATCAGCTGTCACACTTCATTAATATTCACTCTGGATTGTTTATTTTAAATTTTACAGGCGCCCACACCCACACCCACACATTTCAAACAACATTGTTTCCTCCCCTGTGACTCTATACCCACTCAAACCCATCTTTCACCCTATGTCTCACTGCTTGTTGCTATATTTGTAAGTGTGTGTGAGTGATTGTGCCTTGGAGAGGGAGGATATGTGCCTGCTGCAGGGTGAAGGCCCAGACCAAGACATTCAAATGCAATGCTAATAAAAGCCTTTCAAGCGCACACACACACACACACACACTCTCGCCCTTCTGACGATTGGATTCACTCGATACAAAAAGGAGCGCACACACAGTCACCTCCACAAATAGCCACACAGTAACACACACTTCCAGAAATCCACGGAAATAGAGTCTCATTTTTCAGCCACACAGAAGATGAAGGTGGGCAGAGTGTGGAGGCAGTCAAAACCGAAGTAAACCACAATAACTGATGTGGTGTATTTGATCACGCTGTCAAAATATAAATATCCTTCATCCGTTCTTATAGTAAATAAATGAATCGATCTCTTGTGTATCCGGCACAACCACCTGAGTCAAGAGTGGAGGCTTCTTTAGCTGCGCCCGTAAGATGAAAGCATGACACAAGTCAGGCATGTGGTTCCTTTATTTTTACAACCAGCTCAGAATATCTTTGGTTTGGGACGTGGAGGTATGTAGGAGTGAGTGTGTAAGGGGGGCTGGGTGTGTGGGCAGCGCGGGGTAAGAGGGTGAAAACTAGCCAAGGGTTTCCCCTTAGTTCACCTTTACTACTAACCTTCACGTAGTGGAATTACCCGCCCTCTACCCGTCACCTTGTTCCCTCCAAGTGGTGCTTCTGATTTTAGGTTTTTCCATCGGGAGGGGGCTGCCGGGGCTGGGGGGGGGCGGAACAGGACAGTTGTCACACCTCTGCTGCTGGTTTTCCCCAAGTAATGATGACATGACGTACACCCAGAAGTCCCTGAGTGTGGTCCAGAGGACACGCCAACATCGAGCCAATTTGCTTAATCTCAGTCCATGCACGCAAAACACAATGCACAAAGTCTAAATTGTGATATATCCCATATACGCATTAAAATAGGAATCTAAGATACATAAACACACAATATAGAATTGAGTCATGGCATGCTCAACAGGTTACTGTCTTTGTTAAGTGTTTTAGCTCTCGGTACTTAGCGTTAAACGTGACATAAAGCTGGGTCTAATGGGATCGTCATTATCTAAAACCACGACATTTTGTCTGTAATAGAAAATAAACTTTTATGGGCTTTTACTCGGGGTTTAAAAAACAAAACGTGAGGAACCTGATGAGGGAACAAGAGAATTGCCACTATTTTGGGTCGTACATAACTGAAAGGGTCCAGTTAAAAAAGCCCTTGTGGCTTAATGACATAATGACTTTAGTTCAATTGCAAAGGGCATGTTTATGTTTCCAAGTGAGTGATAGTGGAAGGCAGACGTGGAAAGAGGAAAAAAGCCTCTCTCTCCCCCTCTGTCGCTCTCTCACTGAAGGGATTTTCCTCCTCTGCTTTTCCCGACTTCGTAGCACTCTCTCCTCTGCCCCCCCCCCAAGGTCACATGATTCTCTTAAGATCCAACCTCTGACCTCCAACAATCTGTCATCTCGAGTTTCCATGGAGACACGTGTCATACGGGCCAATGTGGCACCGTGGCCTGGTTATTTTTATCCCCCCCCCAGCCTCAGCCAGTGCCAGCTCGGTTGGACTGGAATGGGGGGGCTAGTTCTGGGGAAGTTTAGGGGCTTCCAGAGTGGGGCTTCCCAGCTGTAACCATACCACGTCAAGAGTGTCCTTGCAGGAATTTGAATCATCCGTCCACATGAGCTGCTAATGCAACGTTATGTCAGCTACACTGCAACCTGGAAAGTCCTTCAAAAAGCCCCAAATGAGTGAAGATGGTGGATTTCTGCCAGCTGAAAGCACTGTGCGTGTTTCCACGTCCAGAGAAGAGGCAGGTGCTAATGTTTAGGTTACGGTGTTTAGGTTCCAGGGGTGAAACATTTATGCTGCAGTGCGAGTGTGTGTACATATTTGTGAGGGCACGTGTTTTTCTTTAGCATTTACATGTTGCTTTTATTTAGAGATTCGAGTTCCTTGTAAGTGGACTTCCAGGTGTCGTGGCTTTCCAGAATACACATGTTTTTTTTGGCAACCCGTACGAAAATTGCGCGTGTCAGTCTCCAGCAGGTTAATGAAGACATTTGGATATTTATGATATGCATGGACACTGGTGTCAAAAAATGTTCCTGTCAGGTGGAAACTTGATGCTTTTTGTTTTCGTTCCGTTCCCGTCGGGGCTGAAAGAAGAGGAGAAACATTGTTATCTTGTCAGTGGTGTTGTGTGGTGGTGTCCTTGGCAGCTGTTGTGTACAGTGTGTGCTTCTTCTTGTGCGCGCGGACATGGATTTCCAATTTGAAAAGTTGCAAAAATAACAGTTTGAATGAAAGTCTGTGGGGAAATCGGCCCATGCTTCTAACAATAGTGAACAATTTCCTGAGGAGTTGATGGTTTTAATGGCAAGTTTCAGCCTTTCTTCAACAGAACATGATGCCAAAATGAAATTATGTTCCTATGCGAGAAAAATAAACAATAAAACATTGCAAATATGTGTGTGATTGACAGCTGGTATCATCCAATCGGTGCGATTCTTATTGTGTTTGGTTTGCAAGCCTAGACTAGACTAACAGTCTGTGGTTTTATGTTAGAGTTTTGCTGTGTTTGCCTAAAACGACTGTGTCATTTTTTCCAAATATTTGTGTAATGCAAACACAGTAAAGATACATATATGATGTAGTCGTTAAATGACCATACTACCTCATCGGGGATTAAGGAAACAAGTTAAAATGAAATACTGTCTTTACTCGCACTATAACAATAGGGCAGCCTGTATATTATACAATCTAACACTGAATTTACTGCATATCCTGCTACAGAGGTGTACACTAAGCATAGATCGTTCTAGAGTTGTGTCTTAGTTTTGTGAGGGGTTGGAACCTCAAACTAGCGGATAACTTTGAGTCCGTGGGGAGTAAAGCGGCGTGGGACAACCCTAAATTCCAGTTGCATATCTTACAAATTGCCCCTTAAATGATCTTAAAAATTGGAAATGGTCAAATTAAAAAGCATAACTTGAAATTTAAGCAATGCCCCCCCTCTTGTTAGTTGATGCCTGTGTTATATGACATCATGGGACTTTGAACAGTATTAAGAGGTCACTGTGACACCTGCGACTTGTTAGCAGCCGAACAAAGGATGGGCTTTCAGGACAGGTGGAAACTTCCACCTGTCCACGTCGGGCTAAGTGCCAAAGTGACACGGAGCCGGCATGGGAGCCGACATGCCAATACACACACACACACACTCTCAATTACATTCCTCGTCTGCTCTCCTTCTTCTTTCTCGTGTCTTTTTCGTTTTAATCACCGTGTTTGACTTTTAAGTCGTGTCAGTGCAGCTGTACAGGTCTTTCAACTTTCGACAACCCACAACACGAAAGACTTAGTGCGAGCTGCAGGGAGAGCTGGCATTTTTCATTTCTCTGAGGCAGAATAGCCGTGCGAGGGACGCGCATGAACTTTTTGTTTGTCAGTGCGTAAGCTGTTTCTACAAGGACTGAAACAAAGATCCCAGAGCTGTGAATTACCATTTTTCCATCAAAGGTGGATTTCCACAGTCTCTCATGTGCCAGGGCCCAAACAGGGCTCTGAGTTGTGTGTAATCTCCCCTTCCCCCTCTTACTTAACTAATGGTCTGGCCCATGCCCACTGATGATGACTGCGATGATGTCAGAGCAAAGAGCTCAAAGCAGCTTTGGTGGGGGTGTGGAGTGGAGGGGGGTGGGGGAGACTAGAGGTTAAAGAGGTGAAATAGATAATCAACGACAATGTAAGATGAAAGATAAACATACTCATACCAAACGTGTACTTTCATGTACATCGCACTGCACTGTCTCACAGAGGGATTAGGGCAAAACACACAGCAGGAAGTCAACCCGCTATAAAAAGTCAACATCAGATCAGCACGCCGGTGCTCCTGAGGCGTCGACCGGGGGGGTCACGTGATTGTGTGGCGCAGATCAGCCGGGAGCTAACCATGATGTAATGGTCACACACGCGCACACGCGCACAGCCTTATGTGCAGCACGTCATCAGAGACCCGCGGGCAGACGTTTGTCCTTGTGCACCTCGGCAGCTGCCCTCACATTGGCTGACTGCACATCCGTGGAGGGATTTGGGTAAACGACCGAGGCGCTCTGCGGTTGGACGGCGCTGCGTTTTACTCCCGTTCTCCTATTGGTCAGCGAATGTATGTTTGGAGGGATTTCAAGAAGCTTTAGCTGCCGGATGAAATGATTTGAGTGCTCTCTACTCTGGCGCAGTATTAGCAGGAGTCTTCTTCAGCGACACAATGAATGTTGACATTTAATTAAGTCACCACTTTCACGGAAGGAGCTGAAACCGTTCTCTGTTACAGACGCAGTCACAAAACACAAAGCAGGTCTCGGGTAAGGCAGAGAAATGATCCCTCCACATTTTCAACAATGGGGGATGAGAGCATTCACAAGGGTCGCCTTTTCCTGGTTAATATTGGTGTTTGTTTTGCATCAATGGAAAATTGTTCTCCATACTAGAATGAATGAGGGGGCATCGGCAGCATTGCCCTCATGTATATTCATATCCCCAGTGATTTCAGGCTTTTGGAGCAGTGTCAATAGGCAAACGTTCTCTTTGCAGTTGGCTGGAGTGGAGTCGGAGTTGTGTTCATTAGGGTAAACACGCTGCGCTCCAGCGATAACACTGTGGACATTCACCCCACTTCAGCTCTCAACTGATAGTAATACCAGCCTGCGTGCACACACACACACACATGCAGTCTTTGACACACAAGTATCACTCAGCTACTCTGTTTACTTCAGTGCATCGCTGCACAACTCCAAACAGAAACAACGCAAACATTCTACACGGCCGTCCATGGCAGTCACATTCACACACATTTTTTATTTATTTTATTTACCAACGTGTCCGACATCATCCCGCGTCCCACCCCCAAGAGATGACCTCATCCGAGAGCACAGCTGCCAGTAGACAGCAGACTGCTTATGAAATCAGGCCATTCTATCCCTAAAACTCAGGGGTTGTGCAACTGGAGTGGGTGCACAATGTGCCCGTGTGTGTGTGTGTGTGTGTGTGTGTGTGTAAGAAATGCTATGATTATGCAACCGGGCTGATATTATAGTTGCGAATAACATTTAGAGGCACTTTCAGGCCACTGGGCTGTTGAAGGGCAATCCGTGGAGTGACTTCACCTCACACACTTTTCCCAAAGTCACCGACCACTTGTGAATACGAGATGCGAAAGCGTGTCAAATGTGTCGAAGTCCTTGGAGTGACCTGAAACCGTGAGCAGATGATTTGTGCACTAACCCTGACCTCAGTCAGACTGTGTTACACACACGCACACACACACACACACACACTGACATGTACACAGTTTGCTGGTGTGGGTTCATTTCTTTAGAACCGCTATGAATCAATGGGAACCATCGACAGTTCAAATGCAAAGTTCATTTGTGTAGCACATGTAATAACACCGTTGTCGTGCTTTCCACACATGAGGCAACACACTGTCATTAATGTACACCTAGTTTGAGGTGTCAGAAGTTAAAATGTCTGAGTTTTTTACGGCCACGTCGCCGCAGGAGGAGCTGCTCTTCACGTGTTCACTGCTCATCAGCGTCTCCAAACAAACGTGACCTACTTTGCCGATAATTGGACTCTTGAACATCATCTGCTCTCCAAGCCCTTCAACTTCTCCTCCTCCTTCAAAGAAGCCATGAATAATGGAGCGAGGCTTGCGTCACCATTTGTGTAGGCAACAATGTTGGCATGTCAGGCCAAGGCATCTGATCCGCTCTCCCGGTGACATGATGGAATATGTTGACCGGTGTTCGCTTTCACCAGGTAAGGCTGCAATATTGATGAAGAGCGTGAGGCGTTTTTTCCACTGCTTCTGCTCCTCCTCCTCCTCGTTTGGCTCATCCCGATCATTTGATACGTCGATTTAGCCGGGGCAGCAACTGGGCCGACAGGTAGATGGTTGGGGCGAGGCGGACGAAGTGGAGTGGAGAAGGGAAGGGGAGGAGCGGAGCTCGGCGTGCTGCACATTTTCCATCTGCCATGAAAGTGGAGCAGCTCATTATCGCAGAGTGCTCTCTACTGAGTTGACCTGAAAAGACAAGGAGTGTGTGTGTGTGTAGGTTTGAAAGAATGTACATATAGTATTGATGGTTTTTCTATCTAGTAAAGGCCGACGGTAATAAAGGAAAATATTGGTGCGTCACAGTTGTAATCTCTCCCCCGTTTGTGTTTGAATAATTAGGCCGTTAGTGTGTTGAAGCAGCGCAATTAATTTGTTCTTTACCTGAATGTAGTTATTGTTTCTGAAACCTCAGTTGTCCTCATCTGTCTTTTGGTCTCAGGAGGATTTCTTTCTTCTTCTTTTTTGGGGGGGAGGAGTAGGAGATTTGAGGTGAGGGAAATCCGCCTCGTGCACCTTGTTAATGAACAAAAACAATTTCCAAACGGAGAGAACGCCAAAGAGTTGTCTTTGTGCGCTCGGTCCGCAGGGTTTTTCATGTCCGAGAAGAGAATTCCTCGTGTCAATTTGTGCCTGTGCTGGGGGGCACAACAGAAGCAGTGGCTCTGATAAAGCAGGGCAGACAGAGTGAAGAACAGGGAGGGGGAGGATGGAAGCACAGCGGGGACGGCAAGCGAGGGAAGTGAACTAAATCTGTAGAGACCTTGAGAATTGGTAATAAAGCCTCTGAGCCCACACGTCCATCAGAATAAGAAGCTATTTCCAGTTGTTTTACTTTTTTAGCAAACAGGCACACAAACAGCCTTTGTCAGAGGGGATCTACAACACAGATTGTGCCGAGCATCTCGGCTTAAATCAGGAAAAATTTTCCTCGCTGCAGCAGAATACGGGGTCTAAATCCGCACACCTCAGTGCACCTCAGTGGCAGCTCACGGTGAATCCTTCAACAGGGTTTACCACTGGAATTAACCTTCTTTTTGTTGCTCCGCCATGATTGATTTCAAGGTCTGACTGACTGCACACCTGTCCAGACTGTATCTAGCAAAAGAATCCACTCCCCGTAACCATTTTCAGAATGTGTACCCTCCAAGTTTGATGCCATAGCGGGCACAACAGATTACCTGCTGTTTGTGTGTCACGCTCGTACATGCATGGCTATCGTGGTTAGCCACAAATCAGGCCAAAAATTGTTTGACGGTAGATCATGTCGCGTGTCGCGCTCGATCCTTAAATAGAGACCACAGAGGGAGCGTCGGAGCTGCCTCGTGGAATAATTCATCTCACAGCAGCATCTTAAACATTAAACTGCTAAGCTCATTATCCAAGAGGTTGATGATGTGCTGAATAATAACCTACCTCAAGGCTGAATGCCATCACTTGGTATTGTCTGCTGTAGACATGTGTATTAAGAGCATCAATCATTTCAAACTCTATCAGCAGTTGATTATTGTTGGCTAAAACAGGAGAAGGTTTTCAGTCTTCCAGGTCTTTTGTATCCTCAGCAGTGAAGATATAATCAACTGGACTTGTTTGTGTTTTACTTCTAAAATGCATGATTCTAGAAAATACCACCGCTCTTGACAATCAATGTTGGGTCCTTCCAATCAGGGACCCAATGGTCCTCTTTTAACGGTTAGGATAAATTAAACATGTATGTTTAACCCAAAATTTCCATTGTTTTGTGTCAATAATTGTTCAGAAAGTGAAAGTGATCAGATCCGAAAATGCATGTGTTCAAACCAAGTTTTTTAAATGAAGGCCTTAATAAGAGGAATACATTTTTCCCCATTTTTGCTTAAAAAAAGTCAACATCAACTCATTTCAATACTAACTCCATTTGTTCCACTTGATTTACTTGTTCCAGTAACAAACCATCTTAACTATTGCGATCCTGTCAATCGTGGCACAAGTAAGGAGAGCGGATTTTGTTCTTTAATTTGGATTAACTGGAGCCCAGAGAGAAGCCAAGCCTCTCTCGGCTCTTTAACCCTCAAAGACGGGAATCATAAATGGAGCTGCTCACTTATAAAAACAGAACCAGATTTCAATGTCTGCTCTCATCCTTTTCCTAATCAATATCGCTTAGCTTTTATTGCTTGACAATGGCAAAATAATTTATCCTTGGGTTCCAGCCAAGCGAGGACCTTCGCTATCTCCCATCTAATTTCACTCCTCATATATCCCCCACTTACTCAATCGTTTCCTTCCCTTGCAATAAACTTTATACCTTCCCCTGATTGCACCATCAACCCTTCAACAAGGAAAATGTCAACTAAGCATGGCACCGTTCCAAACCCGCTTGGCCGTTCTTGTGCTTATAAAAGCCCTGACAGACCAAAGGTGGCGAAGCAGAGAGCGTGGAATAGGGCAAAGTTGAGTTCGCAGGGTTCATTTTTTTTTTTCCCAGCCTCAACTTTTGCTGAGGAATATTCCACGTGATTTTCATGGTGCTAAAGGAGAATAGATCTGAGAAATCATGAGACACTTGACCTTGTCCACTCCCTCTCAAAGCCCTGAGTTATGAGCGACATCTTTCTATCCGGAGTTTCATTGAAGAGATTCACTTCATGAGCCCTTTGAACCTCGTGTGTGGGTCAAGATACCGGTCCAGTCTACGCCTAAGCGCTACATTTAAAACCTCATTCTCTACTTTTCATCACTTACGAGGCTTTGAAAGCAAATATTCTCCACTCCAGCAATGTATAGTGGAGTTGGTTCAGCTTTAATCTGCGAGTGGGCGAGTCTGCAAAAGGTTAACGCCAATCAGTTTGTAAATAATTCTTAGTTGCATTGACTAGACAGCCGCAGCATGTCCTCGGCTGACCTAGTTAACCATGTGCATAATATCCCTGTACTCCAGTTGCCGTTGACTCATTGCAGGATGACGATGCCTCCCATGTGTGTGTGTGTGTGTGTGTGTGTGTGTGTGTGTTGCATCGCATCGGAGAAGAGAGTCTTAATGTGTGACCGAACACCATGAACTCATTTAACTTTCCAAAACCTGATTTAAGTTTGCAGGAAGATGCATTTTTAGATCAGTGGAAATTTGATCAAACGCGTCTCCTCTGACTCGTCTGGTGTTTAATAAGGAACGAAATCAGACGTCAGTGATGTTTGAAGAGCACACCTCTTCAGAGGTCGTGAATCAGGTCAGCGGTACATTAATTAGCTTTTTTTGAAACGATGCAAAAAAAAAAATATATATGTTACAGCTCGTTGTAGTCTGTGAATTCGTATGGGGCTTGAACTGTTGAACTCACTGCAGGTGACTCATTCAATGATGATTTACGCACATCTCATCTTATTGGCGGAAGTTAATATAATAGTTTGCACAGACCACAAGCACGCGGACACAAACTCTGTAAGCGATTTTCAATGTTTTAATCCTGAGGAAGCACAGAGTAGACGATCCAGTCAAGACGCAGGGCCACACACTCAAACGATCTCAGGGAGGAGATTCCAGGAATGACTGTCGTGCATTAAATAAGCAATCATACTGTTGCTGTAAATCCACATAAGTTTGTCCTCTTTCTCTACTGTCCACTGAACTCGGGAGACGGTCTTCAGGTTCATCATTGTCGATTATTGCGGGGGTTTTACTCGAGCCACTAGAACGCTGTTCAATCATAAATATCTAACTTATTATATATATATATATATATATATATATATATATATATATATATATATATATATATATATATATATATATATATATACATATATATATATATATATATATATATGACATGAAAATCACACCTCTGAACCCCTCACACTGCAGGATAATTTGGCGAGATTATCTGTTCAAATCGGCCTCGATGGTCTGAAGGGCCAGATCGAGACCAAAATCTGACCAATTATCCTCTGATGTAGGACAGACATAAGCAGTGCTGTCATTACAAGATGCTCAATATGTAGTAGTAATATTTACAGTGTTTCTTAACAAGATACACGCCCATCACTATGCTGACATAGTGATGTTCTACTGATAACTGTTAACATTTACAAATTGGCACTAAATACAAAGTATAGCACAAGCTGATTCGCAGGTTTTTAGTATTGGACAAATTGCGATTTTGACTGGTGATTTCACTTGATTAAAGGTGAAGTATCACCAGGATAAGTATGTTAAATGGGTTTGTTGGCAGAAACTGAACATAACATCCATAATTTAAATAAATGTATGTGTTTTGTTCGCCTCAGAATAAGCCTTTTATATACACTTAAGGCAAGAGCTTTGCTTTCTGGAGTGCTGTCATGTTTTTTGTTTTTTTTTTACAGCTCCTTAAATAAACAAACCAGCTACTGCTTTGCTTTTTGCATAGAAGTGAAAAGCTTATTACGCAATCAAAAAAGAATGACATCCTTAGCAGAACGTGAAGGCCACTGTTCTTGTTGTTGTTCCCTGATGTGCTTGAGAAAGGGAGGAGGCAGCAGAAGTTAAATGTCAACTTTAATTTCTTGGCAATCCATTTAAGATGTGTCTACACAATCTGAATAAAGACAAAATTGTAAATACTGTATCATGGTGGCCTGAGTGGAAAACTCAAGTTTATTGACTTTGGTGCCAAACCACTGTTCACTTGTTGAGATATGTCAGTCTGGATTATAGTGGTGGCCTGACCACTCTGCATGCTAAAAAGTTTTTTAAAAGCTGCTCTCTGGTAGGATGATTGACATAGTCTGGAATAATTGGTATGGCTGGCTTTATCCCAGGGGCAGGATTAGCGTGCATGTGCACTGGTTGGTGCAGTAGTAAGTGGAGTGTGCTTGCACGTGTCTGTCGATGCACTGCTGTCGAAATGACGGCGTGCTATATTCTCGCCGCCTTCGACTTCTCATTGTCTGCTGCACAGGAACTCCTGTTTGGTCACTGTTTACCGCTCTGGCTGAAAATGAGTTCTGGAACTCCCACTGAGATTCACAACTCACTGCCACACACACACACACACACGCCCGAGTCCTAGTAGAACCTCCACTTCTTTCTCTCTAATTGCCTGGGGGCTCGCTGGATCTTGGCATTCCACTCACTCAGCACTCGGAGTTTAGCTGCTCACCCATGTCAGGGCATGACAGGCTTGCCGCCCCATATGTCCCGACAGCAATACCGCTCCGTGGCAACGCGTTAACACTTGTGCCGTCCCCACAAGCACAGCATGATGAGCCGTGGCACTGAGACAGGTAATGATGTAAGCTTCTTTGCAGTCACTCCAGCCACAGCTTGTTGTCGTGCTATCATTTTCCCCTCTCAGTATTTATGGGTAGATGGTGAGTGTGTGTGTGTGTGTGTGTGTGTGTGTTAGCTAATATGAGCTACTTGACCCAGGGGGAGATTCAAACACGAAGAAAGAGGAAGACAGCAGGGCTTTGTTTGTTAGTACACATTTGCTTTATAATTTAAGGGTCATATAATTGTAGAAGGCCTCCAAAAGCCAATCAGTGTGTTCACATACATGTTAAAAGTCGTATTTTAGTCAGACTAAGACAATTAATATGTTAGTCCGACTAAAATTGTCTTTGACCCGGAAGTAGAAGTAGATGACATATACTGTATAAACTGCAGTATTATTGCACGTTAAGAAATGGAGAAGACCCACTTTTGGACTAATGAAGAGACAGAACAATCTATCTCACCGTTTGTTTTCTGTGACATAAAGGTCAACAGGAAACTGAGTCAATATGCTCTAGCTTATGCAAAGGTACAGTGCCCCCTATGGAGGCGGAGTCAGACGCACATGGCCAATAAATCAATTTTCTCCTCTGCCTACTTGGACTCAGCAGGTTGTCCGATTGTCTGTCTTCGTCGTCCTACTGCTTTAGCTCGATTGACCTGTGCATGTAAACGTACTGACTAATAGTACATTACTATTATTTGAAGAATAACTTAACTTAACTGAAGAAGCCTCTTGGATGAGAGCTCCTAGTCGAGTCCAATCTGATGTATGTAGAAGCAGTAATTCAGCTGGAGTTCAGTTGGGTGCCTCCGGCAAGGTTTACGGCTTGTGCGTAAAGCTGTAGATACATTTGATGTGCTCATCTGTGTTTATCCACATCTGTCTGTCATTTCACAGCAACCGTGCGTGCACGCAGCTGAAACACGTTGCAAAATAGGAAGTGAGGGGCATTGAACTATCACGGACTTTCACTTCAGTTCAATGACATGTGTGTGTCCTACTTATGGACACATATATATAATTTCAATGAAATGTGACTCATTTAGATTTATAAATTTATAATTATATTATATTCAAAATATATATTCTCCCTACTCTTTGAGTTTGTAAAAAAAAAAAGAAAAAAAAAAGGAGCATGTGTTTATGCAGCAGGCAGTTGGTCAGAGGCTTAGTCAAGCGTCTCTTTCAGTGTCACCACCATGCTGTTTGTTAGTGTGGCCGCCTGTGTTGACTTATGCTACTTAACCTGGGCCTCAGCATACATGCTGCTGTTTAAGTAGCATGTACATGCCAAACATAAGGCCTCCCTTCAGATAAGAATACAGGATGTAGCGCACACGTGGCGCTCGATGGGAACAGGAGCTGAGTATTTACAACATTTAACTAGCCGGGTGTGTCCGTGTTCCAAAATTAACACCAGCGCCAAATGCGGGTAGATTTTCCGCTGGTGAGTAAATGTTTGTACCAAAACAGTGATGTAATGAAGCGCTAACCTGAAAGACTGCGCTGCATTTTGATTTACTGGCACTCTGCCTCTGTGTCAGAATTCCTCACACAACCCAGGTTTGCACAGCTATGCTTCTGAGGACACTGCATTGATTTACATTCAACCAGAACCAGTTACTGTTGCACACACACACACACACACACTTACTCCTTTCAACAGTTCATTGAGCCTAGTGATTAAATTGAGTTAAGATTTGAAGATTTGATTCTGTTGTTGTTGATTATGTCTATTGCGTGTCTACACAACATACAAACCTATCTTTGTGGGGACATGTGGCGGTCTGTCCAGTGTGTGACCCAACTGAGATTGGCACAGCACCCACACGTGACCCTCATGTGGAGGATACAGCAGTAGACGATGGATGGATGGATGGATGGATGGATGGATGGATACCAGAAAGCAGAGAATTAGAGCTTGACGCCCATATATCATTACTGTAGCCCTTAGGGCTCAAGATTCAGCAGCGCGCCACACGTCTCTGACGTCACCTTCTCACTACCGTGAGTAGGTGATTCCTAGATTGTAGGAATCCTAGATTGTAGTAGTAGTATTGTAGTAGTATTCCTAAATTGGTTGAATAACTGCCAGATATTGAAGGTGAAAGTTATCTTAGGGGAAAAAGAGGGGGCAGAAGAAGCACTTGCTTATTGAAATTTTTTTTGACAATTCTACACTCCATAAAATACATACATATATTTATGTATATATATATATATATATATATACGTATATATATATGTATATATGTTGTATCTGCCATGTGGTTTGATACTCGTGATTTTCATCATGCCTTGAAATACCAATAGAGGCAGAGCTGTGCTGATGCTGTAATCTCGTCTCTCTTTCTCTCCAAGTTTGTGTGTGCGTGCGTGCGTGTGTGTGTGTGAGTGAGTGAGAGAGAGAGAGAATCTAATCCTGATGGTGATGGGCAGTGTTGGATTTATCTGTGTGTGTGCGTGCGTGTGCATGTGTGTTTATGTTTATGCATTGTAGTATTCCATACCATGTGCAGTACCCACACACACAAGTGTTCTCTCTCACACACACACATACACACACAATGATCAGACCAGCCAAATGCCTCTGTCAAACCCCCTACAGTCCTCTATCATCCCATTCCCTGGCATGACGCACAACTTAGCTAAAAAGTCTACACTGTGTGTGTGTGTATGTGTGTGCGTGTGCGTGTGTGTGCGTGTGTGTGAGTGTGCGCACAAGTGGGCGTAAGTGTTTCTCACAGGTTCCCTCTCACCATCCTTTCTCTCAATCATTCACCACCTCTCTTTCTGTTCCACCTCTTTTCCCTCCTCTGCATCTCTCTTTCTCTCTCTCTCTCTCTCTCTGTCTCTCTCTCTCTCCCTCCCTCCCTCCTCCTCTACTGTATAACAGGGAGCACAGTCAATGACCTTGCAAGCAAACTGAAAGCTTGTCAAGCTTTGAGTGAAAGGAACAGCACAATAGTTCATTTAAATTCAGTTCACTTCAGTTTACTGCCACAGTGAAGGTCCAAATGATCAAATAAAAAATATTGAAGTGAACATGTATATATATACACACATGGAGTAGACATAGAATAATAATGAACCCACTAGCACATAACTACACAAACCAGTAGTGATATACTCGCACTAAAAATATTTTGCACTCATTCTGTTTTACAGGGAGAAAAAAAATACTAAAGTCTCCAAAAAGGTCAAATTTACCTGTGTATAAAAACAAGTGGTAGTTCAGTCATCACACCCACGGCCACCTCCTCATTCAGCCACACAAAAACAAGCCTGCGTAGACTCAACAATGCGTCCAAAACTCGTTTTTTAAATGATTTTTATTCTTTAATCTTCATGACAATTGCATTGCAGATGTAGAATATACCTAAAATTAAGAAATACTGAGTTTTCAAGGCTTTCTTTTTCCCTAAGACAAAAGATTTATTGGATTTTAAGTTTTTTTGGTTTTTTTTTCCCTTCCCATGATCTGTTTTGGGTACAAGTGCCTCTCACACACATCTGGCCAGTGGTTTGCTGTGTTCTGGCAAACCTTGATGCCAGCTGTGTATAGGGAGAGATAGAGAGAGGGGGAGAGGGGGACGGTGGGGGGGAGGAATTTACCAAAAAAAAAAAAAGGAATAAAAAAAAGATGAGGGCAGATTGGGTAAATATGCAGATCCTAACTGACAGGAGTGAGGGAAAACAAATCTGTATGCGTGATACAGCGCGAGATCAGGAGGCAGATGGAGAGACGGAGACGGCGGCGACAGAGAGAGAGAGAGAGAGAAGCATATTCAGTGACATCACTGAAGTTGGTTTGTGTTGAAAGTAGATGTAAGTGTGTGCCGGGGGCAGGGCAGGGCAGTGGGGAGGGAGGGAGGGAGGGAAGGCCGAGGGCGAGGCAGTGACGTATTGTAATCTGGAATACTCAGAAGGCCAGCTGTGCAGAATCTGGGCATGGGTGAGGGCTTATGTTACGTCACACACACACACATACGCACACATATCTTATTGTGAGTCCTGGTGGAACACAACTGTCGCTAGTGAGACAGGTCCAGAGGTTAACACTTGTTTGTGTGTGGGGGGGGGAAAAATTAAAATCCATATATTTCGATAAAAAACAACGTTATTTATCCTAAGTTATGATAAAAATTCAGTTTTCACAGTTCCACCACCACTCCACACACAAACCATTCATCAAAACACAAATCCATCCAGAGTGCATGAGGAAGCACTGCCTGGCATTTGGGAGAGAGAACCGCCGTAAGCAGTGTATTAAGAAACCCAATGCAATGCAAAGTGCGACGGTGAACTGGGCTAAAAACAAGGTTACAAAATGAAAAAGGAACTAAAAAAGCAGGCGAATAAAAACTGCCCCGGCTAAAAAGATAGCGATAATACCTAAAAAATACACACATAAATACATGAATACGTTCAGTATAAAGTATTATTTTATCTCTGTTCATTTTGGATTCTTCTTCAGTAAACACTGAGTAGGCAAAGCTAAGAACAAGGCGTAATTGTATTTGTTTGATTATTGTCTCAGAGTTGTGATATGTGTAACATTTTTCACTGTATCCACCGTGTCTGCTGGTCCTGTGAATGTTTTTGGTTTAGGGTTCGTTTTCTGTGTGAATGTGAAGCATTTTGTTGCAGTCAATGGAAAGAAAGTGCGTTTACCTTTAAACAGGTACAGGACGTGATGTGTTTGTGACGCGTGGCAGCAGGTCACAGCTCACGTGAGGTGCAGAGAGAGAGTCAGAGCGGTCGGTCGGTGTCACGGAAAACATCCGAGAGGATCAGTCACTTCGTCACCAAGTGAACTGAAGCTCACGCTGCTTCTGACATCGTCAAACTGGGTCTTTTGTTGCTGTTTTGATTGAAAGAAGAGCCATAAATTACACACTGTGCATCTAAGGAAGAAAAGAAAAGAAAATGAACAATTATCAGCAATCCTTGTAGAATCACAATAGGTCAGGATTGCAGTACAAAAGAAATCAGCAGCCAGATAGTGTGATATAATCATCCCAGCTTTGGTGCCTACGCTGTGTGTGTGTGTGTGCTCGTGTTTGTAGCTCCTGTTTTGATGTGCATCCTCATGACTACTAAATTCCAGTAAACATTGAGGCTTTTGCCTCCACCCACCACCACCACCTCCTACATGACTCTTTCCTCTGTGCTGCCGTGCATGCTGGGAAGAAAGCAGTAATGCCAGATGGAGACATGGTCAGTCAGCCTCGCTTTTTGGGAGCAACGGTGCAGGATGGGCAATTTTGGACCCAACGCTCTGGCAGCAATTTGCCAGGTTGAAAATAACACTTGTCGTCTCTCTCTTGGACTGGAAATACAATATGTCTCTAATGCATCTCTACCTAACAGACTATGGAACAGTCTCTGCAAAGAGCTGGAAAATACCTAGTTCCAGCTCCATCACCATATTTGGAAATGACCTCAGGAAAAGGAAATAACTCTACTCTTGTCAACCTCCCCTTCTTAACTGGTTATTTTTGACCATCCCCCTACAGCTCCCTTAACCCCAAGCTCTTTTGTACTCATGTTGATAAACATCAAACATTTTTTTTTTTTTTTTTAAACCCCTTAATGAAATGACTTTTATGGTCAGAAGAGTCTAAGGCATCCCAGCGTCCGAGACGGTGTTTGGATGCAGTCATCGCCCATGGTCACTGAGCGTATTCACAAAAAAAAGAAAATGTTTATTCAAAACTTTGCATTAAGGCTGGTTTACCCTTGGGTCTTGGTGAAATGGGGTCATTGAGAGTGGTTGCATAATAACTTGTGTGTGCCACACATTCTGCATGAGGAGGAGGTCAATTAATAGCACACACATGTATGCCGTATAACCTTTTCTTATATTGTGTCACTGATTTATTCAGCCCATCACAATACACCGGAGGGTCATTTATAAAAACTGACAAAGGAAAAAGAAGCTCAGACATTTCAAACCAGACCTTGTGATGGATGTCTCAAAGAATATTGAGGCCACTAACGGTCTCTTCATTTTTCCCCCCTCTCTCTTTTTGTATGAAATGATGGGCACAGGAACATTGTGGTGTGATAGATCTTTTTTTTTTGTTCGGTTTTCAGCCATGCTTGCGGATAAACTCAGAGAGGATGGCAGTTTTGTCCATTCAGTAGTTTGGAGCACAATCATGGTCTCCAGGGGATACGTTTTAATGACTTTGTTGATCACGTGACATTTTGTCTTGCACCACCAGGAAACCAATTAAAATTTCCACTCCGCTAACACTTCACTTCATACCCAGAATAGGCACCAACTCATTGTGGAGCTGAACCTATAAAGATAAGTTTGAATTTACATTTATCCCTGGTAGATTTCAACCCTAAAAGTTAAAATAATTCATGGATGATACCTTGATACGGTCCTTCCCGTTGTGTTTCCTTTTATAACCTAGACAGTGTTGGTGTGCCACGCTCTAATTTGTCCCACCACAGTCTCATAATGAACCGAAGAGACCATTTGATGTCTGGGTGGTTCTTCGGTGACGCATCAGGATAAGATCTGTACGTTAAGGATGACTTCAAACAACGGAAATCCACCCACATTTGGAGTGGCCCAGTCCACGCCCAGAGCTCGACCTCGTCGACATGCTGTGAAATGACCTCAGAGAGCTTTTCAAACCAGACACAAATGAGCTCAGTCAGGTCCAGAGTGGTTGAAAATCCCTCCCGAAAGTTGTGTCGCTCTGATCTGCAGTTACCTGACGCTATTCAGCCGTTATGGTCTATTCGTTGGCTTCAATGATCCATGTGGGTTTGAGCCAGAGTCAGAAATAAGCGGGGGGAAATTTCAAGGGCAATTTCTGAAATTGCCCTTGAAATTTGTATGATGGGGCTTTTAATGCTCTCATAAAATAGATTTTTTTTTTTTGCAAAGCCACAGACAGGTGTCCATGGCACACTGAAATCCCGCCTCTTCCTCCTCTGAGCACCCGTTTTATTGTGCGAGAGCAGCAAGCCATGACTGACGAGCCTGTTAACAGGACATGGAGCAGTGTTCATATAAAACACCTCAATTAGAGCAAAATGAGGTGGAAACGGGCTGAGATGAAACAGAAAATGTTCCCCGAAACAGTCACTGCCACTGACCCTCCGCTCCCTCCCTCTCTATAAAAGGTCTTACACACATTACAGCCATGTTTCCATCATGGTACAGCCTTGCGGTTGCTGTCCTTTGGCAAGATGCATAGCGAGAGGTCGTACCGGTGCGACAACAAAAACAACAAGACACAACGGATACCAATGGAGGACATTCAGCAGCTCGGTTTGTGGCCGTTTGTCTCAACAAGACTTTGTATGAGAACAGACTGTGGGGCGTTGAAGAAACATCGGTCGTAATGGAGTTGCGTTACATCGTGGGTGGAGCCGCTCTAGCCCCTCCTTTTACTCCGGTACCCCAAGGGAAGGATACTGAAAAATGGAGCAGTTGGGGCCAGTTATTTTGGTACTATTCCTAATGGAATACACAATACGTACCATTCTGTAACGAACCTTACGACTTTTATGAAACTGTTAAGTCAGTGCAGTACTAAATCTGATTTGGAGATACAAGGCATTTCCCAACATTTGATAAAAATTAACCTTGGAAATGATCCCAAAAAAAAATCCCTCGTGTCAAGATCGACTCGACACCGCACAAGATCTCCGTGTCAACTGCTGACCTCCCATTCAAACTGTCTCAACCTACTTCAGTGGATGTAAGTGGGCACTGAGAGCTTGGCATGAAGCCGGGCCTCGTGTCGCTACATCCTGTCTGTTTTCTGCAGCCACCTCCTCCCCATGAGTGGGCACGCTGACCAGATGAGTAGGTAGGTGTGAGAGATAAGGAGGCATCACGGCATCCTCACTTCACACCAGTCTGACACGACGCACCGCCCTCGTATTGTGCTGCAGTGACTTCGATTTCACAGCACTACCAAAGCACTTCTTTTCCGTGCACGGTCCATTTACGCGCTGAGTTGATCATTTTAATGTACGTAGAGTTGCAGCAGATGAAATCAAGAGGGTTTCGAGGCCTGAAGAAACACATGAGACTAAATACTAAAGATTTTTCTGGAAAAAAAACCCCCAGCAACCTTTAATTCCATTCCAAGCGTTTCCCTTATTACATTTTTTCCCCCTCATTTAGATAATTACTGCTGCCAAAGAGGTCGTGTTTTTGGCTCCATTTGTTGGTCTTTTCTCAAGATGGAGCAAAAAAACTACAGAACCAAGTGTATTAATAAAACTTTGTTGGAAAGGTGGAGTAAACCCCAAGCATGAACCCATTAACTTTTGTAGTGGATCCAATTAACTGGGTAGAAATGGGAACTAATGAATAATGAACTAATGAGGTAATAATGTAGAGGTCATTATGGGAAGTTCAGGCATTATGTGGAATACTAACAAGTGCAGTCTGGCATAGAGATCCAGATTTTTGTGTTTGGAACACTTTTCTCAGTTTAGTCTTAATTGGACTGGTGTTTTCTCTTGTGCCACCAACAGATTGACATTTTGTTATAATATATATATATGTATATATATATATATATACATATTTATATATGTATACATTTACATATATAATTATGGTTATCATTTGTGGTCAGTGCTACATCTAACTCATGTTATGAGATTCTCAAATTGAAAAAGGGAAGTGGAGGATGAATAGCGGCGAGTACAGTGGTTAGTTGGTAGAAGCAACCGCACTGCTGCCTCAGGATGCGTGTGTGTGTGTGTGTGTGTGTGTGTGTGTGTGTGTTTGACTGTTGCCTTTTGATTCATTCACTCAGTGCCATCACGACACAAAAGATATTCTGTGCCGCATCTGTCATCTTGTCCTCAGCAGGCAATAAGCATCTTCAGTCGAGGGGTGTTTTCTCCCCTGATATGTGGCGCGGCGTACGACTCTTTCTCGTGCATTACCGGCACTTCCTGTCATTATCAGGAAGTGCTGGACGTGATTGAAAAAGGCTGAAGTGCTATTGACATGGACAGAGACAGTAAGGTCATTATTGCTTTGCCCAGAGGAGACAGGACCTCTCCCGGGTCTCTTAAGTGCTTTTCTTTGCTTTACTATAATTTGAATCTACATGTCACCGCTGGCCTTAGTCTTAGACGACGGCGGCGGCGGCCTCCATCATCATGAGCGTGGGAGTGAGATGTGTCACAATAGCGGCAGGAGACGCACGCGTCACGCAGCTCTGATAGGTCCATGTCACAGGGAATCACATTCAACGTCCGCGTCGGGGATTTGAGCGGTTTATCTTTAGCAAGCAATCGCTTGCCACAAACGCTCTCGTCGGTCCGCTACGCTTACACTTGACAACGTTTCCAGGCATGAGCTTCACCTCGTTCGTCCTGAGCAAGTCAGCAGCAGTAGCTGCTGCTGATGGAGCTCATCATAAGTCGAAACACCGCCATATGGACACTGCGCTGGAGCCCACAGTAGTCATGCTTGAGTGTGTTTGCTCTCGCAGGTTAGCTCTGTGCTTACATACCATAATTAGCGTAATGAGTTATTTATAGCCAGCTGTGGAATTAGCTGTGGAATTGCCAGCCAGCCTCGGGGCTGATTAAGCCACTTGCCAATCAATTATTTATGCTTTCCTGGAGAATAGTAGCTTGTCCTCTTTTGTACACAGCACCATAGCAACACAACAGGAAGCAGAAAGCCCGTGGAGAGGAAGCAGACCCTGTGATAGAACCAGCTGTGCTTTCTCTGTCTGCACCGTCTCTCTCTCTCCCTCTCTTTCACACACACGCTGACTTAATTTAAACCATACTTTTATTAGGAGCCCTCTATGAACTCCCTGGGCCCAATAAAAGGTGTTAATGCTGCGTATTTTGATAGAAAATAAATAAACGGCATGGATACAAATGAGATTATTCTCAGTTGGAAAACGGGGGGAACAAAGCGTATAAGAAGAATGTGCTTTTCATCCAGTCGTGGTGACATCAGGTAAACTTCCTCCTGATGATGATAAACACGGTTAATGAGGTTGGGTTTTTTTAAAGCCTGAGGAACGTCTAGTTAAAACTTGACAGACAAAACGTGTTCGACTTGACAGCGAGTGGATTACAGTAGTTTGTGGTCACAACTTTTCTTTTCTTTTCTTTTTTTGCTTGTTTTTGTTTTGTTGCGTTCCCCTGAATTGAGCGTGTGATCCTACGTTGTCGCATGTGCCGCATGTGAAACTATTTCCTCTCGTTACCAAAGTCTTCCTGTCAAGCAGGCAGCCCAAAGCAGCTGAATACATCACTGCTACTGTCACTACTCTGGTTTATTTTTATTTTTCTGTATTGTTTCTCTGTATGTCTCGCTCTCTCTGTGTCTTTCCGCTCCTTCCTACCACACAAACATTATACTGCATCCCGCCAGAGATCAAGGCTGCCACACCGAGCAGCCCCGAGAAAATAACAGGACATAAAAGTCCGGCGAAGGTGAGCCGGACTGTTCTTTCTGTTCTAGAGTAATCAGACAAAGTCTACCCCTCTGCATGTCAGAAAAGGCTGAGCGGGCAGAGCTTTGAGGCGAATTTCAATCAGTCTATCTCACTCCCACACAACTAGTTGGCTTCTGGCTGTGTGGGAGGCCCACAGGACACAGCCACGGGCTGCATCTTCACAGATCTGCCATCCAAATTGAATCTGAAATCCACTGCAGTTTCTTTTCCGTATCCACTTTTTCTCTCTCACTCTCTCTCTCTCTCTCTCTCTCTCTCTCTGCTTATGTAAACCTTTATGTCCCTTCCCAAACCGCTGAGCAAGTTTCCAAACTAAATTTGTCAAAAGTTTCCTAGACAGCAAAAAAAAGGACGACATGAAAGCCTGACACTGGCAGCTTTTATTAGGATCAGGACAGATTTCTTCACCCACAGTACAGAACCAACAGAGCCGGTGTAGTAGACTGTGTAAAAGTGATGAAACGGAAATATATATAGATATATATATATATATATAGACATATATAGATATCTCTCTCTATATATATATAAATACATATGCAGTATATAGGATATATTTTACAATATATCCTATATTGTTTAGTCTATTTTTTGCAGAAGCAAAATCAGAACTTTAGAGATTTCTCCACAGCTGGTGAGCTCAACTCAAAGCTCAACAACATTTGCATAATGTTATCACCTCTAAAGCTCAGTGATGACTCATTCACTGTTCAGTCACATTCAAAGCTTCATTTCTGACCAAAAAAAAGAAGAAAGAATATATGCATAATATTTGCAAACCTAACACGATGTCGCACAACGGTAACTGCAGTTTTGAAGCGAGTTGGCGCCTTTGACATCTTGGATTTCTGAAGGCAGAATTGAAACCAGGTGCTTTTCAAAAGTCAATGTTCCCTCCTGAGAGAGAGAGTGAGAGGATCTTTCCAAATCATGTCCTGAAGAGACAAGGCAAGACTCCTTAATGGCATTCTAGGGGCACATGAATTGTGTCTCTGCGTCATTGAATGATTAAATACATATTGAGCCGTAGCTCCGCTCGCTGTCGCTTGCATTTTTGAAAATGCTGGGATTAAACTATACGCACAAAGATTTCCAATGTGTTGAACCTTGTAGTTGTCTGAACTGTCCTTAAAGGTGAGGTTGGAGATCATTTTATGGAGCAATTTTTGTTACTGGTGTTGCTTAAAATCCTCTTCACAATCCGAATGTAACCAAAAAAAAACACAAAAATAAAAAATGTCAGTCAGCTGTGGAACGGACAGGCCTGTAAAACTACTTAAAACATACACACAAAAAGTACTTAACATATACATAAAAACTACTTTAAATATGCACAAAAAGTGCTTAATCTACACACAAACCACTTAAAATATACAAAGAAAAGTACTTCAAATGTAAGTGTGAAATAAAATCACATGATCAGCAGATTTACATTTAGACAAAAACATCAGTAAAGTTATACTTCAGTATTTAAGTTAAGTATCCAAAAAAACAAAAGTTAGCGATGCTGCACAGTCGGTTCTCGTGAATCTGTGTTCGTGGCGCGTTCCTGTGCTCTGGAGGCGGAGCTTCGGAGGATTTAGACTATTGAATTCAAATTGCTCCTACAGTTTTTCCAGGATCTCCAACCCTACCTTTTAAGAGAGTAGAAGGATCCTGATCCTTCTTTTGATCCTTCCATGTCTTGGAGAAGCACCTCATATTTGGATGAGATGATGGACAATGATTTACACATTGCACTGAAAACTAGTGATTGAGATTGTATTACGTTCTCTTTGCAGGTGATTCACAACCTGGTGGCCATTACAGAGAATGCAGGTTTCAGTTATCACCACATAACCACAGTTATGTGGTGATAATGCTTTGTTTATTAAACATCTTCTCACTTGAGGTGAAAAGAGCAAACGTCCGTCCACTCTTCTTGGCATCATCACTGTCATCATCGCAACCTCCCTTGGGCATTTCTTTATCACTTCCTCCCCTAAGTGTCTCACTTTTGCCGGGTTGCAGTTTAGCAGCAGCATCTTCATCGCCGCGGTCGCCCAGCAAGGACATCTGCTTGCCAATCCCAGCATGCCTGGCTGGGCCTAGTGTATGTGTCTTTTTCCTACCTGCTGTCTGCATGTTTGCGGCCCAGTCATCGTCTGCTCATTAGCAGCATTCACAGGGAGGATGTACACAGAGAGTCGATACACAGATGCACATGTTCCCCCGATGTGATGACACGGACGCACTCTTAAACACACATGCGCTGCATTGTCTGCGCGATGCCGGCGTTCACGACGCCGCGAGTCCTGCGACAGCGTGGGTGGAAAAATAGTCGACGTGAACCGTTTATTGTCCTGGCTTTTAAAGACCTCCGTGCACACACGGCAGAATGGGAGAGCTTTATCTCCAAGGGCACACAAATGAATCAATTATTTTGCCATTCAGGGAGCTGAAGTAGCCGCCGTTGTTCAAACTAAATGTTTCTGAAATGACAGGTTGTGTAACCGTGTTCCTGTAATAGCATTTTGATTTTTGATGTTTGCCTCTATTTGAGGTTAATTTTGTCCAGGCACTTGCGCTCCAACTGTCCAGTCGCTCTCCTTGCGGGTCCACATTTGTCGTGCCTCTTTGCAGTTGCTCCTTCTTCTTAAACACAGACTGCTTTGTCTCAGTTCTGTGCTCCAGGACTCCTGTCGCTCGTCACGTGGAGACGACGTCATTAATTAATGCTGCTGATTCCACGTGAGAACGCACCGCTCCGTTTTTCTGGATTTCCATTCACTTTGATGTTGAAATCACACTGTGTCTTTAATTTCCTGTCGTCCTTGCTCCTTTGCTGCCGTCCATTCATAGTTGTTTTACAGTGTCTTCGTTGCTTGGTCACATTTCCCTACACACACACACGCGCACTGATTCACCTTTCATCATGTTTCCTCTGCTCAGTGAAAACCAGCTCCTATTGTGCAGCCACTGCAACTTTGAATTGAATTTACTTTCTAATATTTGCCTGTGACGATTTAGAAACATGCAGCAACTGTGTGACTCATTTTGAAATGATAATCTTGCTTGAAATATAGTCCAAAAGAAAGCAATGTAATTTAAAATAACAAACACTCACAGCCCCGTGACAACACAGTTAATCTACGTTAATTATATTCTGAATTCATTCATACGTACGTTTGTCTCATTGCTTGTAATTCAACAGTTGCTAAACAGTGCAAAGTTTTCCATTTAATTAAAATTACCTCCGCATTATATAATAAATATATTAATTTGTGTCACATTAACTTTCTTTTCAAATATAAATATTAAGTAAATAAATAATGTAAACATAGGTGTGCTTCATGTGGCGCCACAAAGTTAATTACGCATCAATAACAGCTATAAAGGAAGTCTGCACAAACACACACACACACACACATTACTCCTGCTTGTTTTGTCCAATTAAATCCATCATTGAGTTTCTAAAGCAAGTGTATAATAGGAGCATCATAATATCTCTGCAGTCATTACCAGAGTTTACTTGGCCTGGTTCTCATTACCTGGAGACACACACACAGAATGTAAGACCTGCTTTAAAATGTCCTTTTGGTGCAAAATGCTCCGTGTCAGCTCAGTGATTTGTGAAAAAATTTTCTCTAAATTCCTGTATCAGCAGCTCAAAGTCAGGAACATTTGCACGTGTTTTTTTACTGTTGTCGCTCGAGTTTAATTGGACCACTGTCCTCGTCCCAGGGTACAGTCACGAGCGGTGAATGGATTTATTGAGTGACGCGAGTCCTGACGACTCCTCGACATGCTCAACCTGTCAGTGTTGGACGTTTCCCAGTTCACCTATCACGTCAACTTTAGCCGGTGGATAGTTGAATGATGAATTTTTTCGTCTGTCTGGATATGGTCATGTTTTCGTCTGTGTACCAGCTTCTTCTTGTGTTTCTGGGTCAAATCTCAGGGGGCCTTGCCCTTTGGAGCATGCACAGGCCAGTTTTACACAGAAAAAAGGAATGCAGTCCAACTAAAATCGAGCTAGTCTTAGTCGGACTAACATACCTGGATAATGCGATTCTTAGTCCAATTACTCCGGCATGTTTACGGTAAGACGGACTGGAGTCCGACTAAAATCGAACTAGTCTTAGTCGGACTAACGTACCTGGATAATGCGATTCATAGTCCGATTACTCCAGCATGTTCACGGTTAGACGGACTGGAGTCCGACTAAAATCGAACTAGTCTTAGTCGGACTCACATACCTGGATAATGTGATTCTTAGTCCAATTACTCCGGCATGTTTACGGTAAGACGGACTGGAGTCTGACTTAAATCTAGTCTTAGTCAGACTAACATAGATAATGCGATTCATAGTCCGATTACTTCTGCATGTATATGGTTAGTCGGAATGCGCCTACATTTCCTCCCTGGTCTTTGACCCGGGAGTAGAAGGAGTCGACATTGCCGGAAATTGTAAGGCGGCAGTGGTGGCGTCTTTCTTCGGACAGCGCGGCATGTGTGCAGAAGTATACCAGGGCCGGTGCTAAAAATGGGGATGTGACAGATGGTGAGTTTGGTATCCTTTTCAATGTTTCACAATAGAAAAACAAATATAGCATGACATACTGAACAAATTTGTAACTGTATCCATCGGTAGCTTTACCAAAGGTGGTAATTTGACGCCTAAGAGCATTAACTGGGTGTGTACTAACATGTGTTTTAAACGGACGATTTCAGTCAGACTAAGACAACACAATGTAAAGTCATTGGCTATGTGTGCTTTGTCTTTTAGCTGTGTTTGTGCTGATAAAGCTTTCTCTTCAGCTCCCTCATACCCACTCACTCACAAAGATGGACACATGAGTATTTACACTTCACTACACTGCAGAGGAAATACGGTGGTTTGAAAAAGAAAAAAAAAAAAAAGTGACCACTCATTGACCATTATGGCTTGTTAACCCTGAACAATCAGCCCACTGCAGATGCATGCTCATGCATACAAAATCACACCCTCATACAAACTGCAGACAGACACTGCCATTCTCGTGTACTGTATGGGAATGTGCAATAAGCTAAAACACACACACACACACACACACACACACACACACACACACATATATCCTGTAATGCATTTGAAGTGGAATGTGAAAAGCTCACTTCATTGCCTTGGTAACGGCAGGTTGAGGTTGCAGCTCTGCAGAATAACGATGTTATCACAAAAGCTGGGGTCAGTTTAGGACAGACCCCGAGAGACCTGTACTGTACACACACACACACACACAGAGAACTGTGATAATTAAATGTACACTTACAGTACACAATATAAAATAAAAAAACATCAGCGAAAAAAGAAAAATGCTGATGTAAAATATTGAATTATTCTTCAGCTACCGTAGTCTCCTGACACCCAGAGATAATGAAAGATGATGGGTATTCTAGGTTCCTGAGTGTGTGAAATGTGTTCAGAAGATGAAAGATGTGTCTATATCGTTAGAACCGTCTCGTATTTGAGTCTCGTCCTCAGTGGTGGACGGTGTCTCTGTGCACTCTTTTCCTTAAACTGTCCCTCGGGGGACAATTAAAGCGTTTTGAATTGGATCGACGGTTCATCTTCGCAGGCCTTCCCTCAATCAGATGACCTTATTGATATAGAAGTAGCACATACATTTTTTTTTACTAGGGGCTGTGAGTGCGTCTGTCCCCTGGGGGGGACAATTCAATACATGTCCACGCACATGGGTTACGATATGATTCAGGGAAGATTAATTTGACCGCGTTCAATGCGATTCAGTGCCAAAACAATCCTTTGTTAAAGGTACACAAGAGTTTTTTGTTTTTTTTTACAATTTAGAATAAGTCTACTGAACCACCGTTTATATTCAAAGAGATATTAACAATGTAAATTAAAACAGCATTTCAGAGACACACCTACTCTTGATACCTAATGTCTTGTTACAGCGACACAAAGATGAAACATGACGACGACACAATACTATGCTACTACGAGTACTATGTACTATGTATGTACTATGCTAACAGAGTTTGCTGTCGCTAAATACACCAGATTCCTCTGTTAAATACTGAGATTTTATACATTTCCCTGGTAGTTGTTGGAGATGGTCTTTTTAACCGAGCTATAGTTCGGCATTGTTCGGCTTGGTTCTCGTGTCGGACGTCTCTTCCTGTGTCGGCACTCTGGCAACGTGGTGAAAAAAAAAAGTACCTGGTACCAGGTGCTAAACTAGTGGAAACGCAACTTAACCGTGCCGAGGCGAGGGGAGTCAAACCAGTGGAAACGCATCATTGCCATCAATCTGTCGTTAAACACAGCATTTTAAACGTCTCTTATTCAGTCTGAGCTCGGGTAATTTCATTTTGCATCAGATTTGTGCGACAAAGCACGGGAAGAATTGATAATGGACCGAGTTTTTCTTAACATATTGTTTCCAATGAGCCTTTATCTGTTAGTGCCGCACATTTTAAGTCACTTTTGTGGTTTTATTAATGTTCAAGGTGACCAAACTTGTCCGTCCTGTAGTTGTACTGGTTTTTATTTGACTATTTCTGTCATTTTATTATAATTTCTGAGTACTACACTCCCCTTTTTCATTCCTTCTTACTCCTCTTCTGTCTCTTCGTCGTGTCCTTGGCTTCAGTGTGCAGGAGGGTATTTTCTACTCTACACGGCAGCTGCGTAAGTTGATGGTTAGCATTCAGAGGCGGACGTCTGTAATCTGTGCTGTTCATACTTTGTCAGGGTGTCCACAACTTTTAACTTTCATACACGGCTCTGTCTTTGTGTGTCTCTGTGTCCCTGTGTGTGTGTGTGTGTTGGAATGATAATGTCAATGAGCCACTGGCATGTGTCTCTTAGTTATTTATAAAGTGTTTTGTGCTCAAGGGTAAATGCAGCCCCCCCCCTCCTATCCTGTTACTTACAGGATTGTCCTGTGTCTGTCGGGAGTTCTGTAGATCCACATATGTTTTCCTGAATAAGGAGTTGACATCTGGCATAAACACTGACCTTGTCAGGACCGGTAGTCCTCATGAGAGGAGACCACAACCTGGTCTCAGTGAGACAGGAACCAAATTTTTTTACGGAACTGGTCAGGCCTAGGTGCTAAGATTTGAGTTCTGTGCGTCCTGTATACTGTGAGGGAGTGATGCTACCAGATGATCCTATCATGGTGGGGGTACATATGTCTTCTCTGTGGGCGCGCCTCTTCCTTGCTGTGTTGCCATGACGACCCTGCATACAATAACAGGCCAAGCGGCTCTCCACCTCGTAGCCCCCGTTGCTTGTGTTTGTCTTAAACGTTAATGTACACAGAGAGACTCAGGTGACTGTCCACTCATGGATTTATAGGATCAAGTCCAGCCACGTTAACTTACGATAAAAGAGGCCACAATACCCGAGATAGTCGCCAATCACATTACCGTGGATTAACAGATGCAGCCATCAGGACATTAGAATTACTGAAAACTGACCATAGAAGGGGAAAAACGTGTCCAATGTGATACAGAGCACATCAGATCAGCAGAGAATGTCAGAAAAATTGTGTTTTTGTCTGCAGACAGAGAACTTGTGAGCTCTGAGAGCTAGAATTCACACGCAAGCTGTTTGGCTCGTTTCGTCGTAAAACTTTTCAGTCGCGCGGCGTACGTGAAAGATTGCACAGAGCGCACACACACACACACACACAGTGACAAAATGTCTGATTTTCTTATTCAAATAAGAGTTTCTACTTCACTAATTCATCAATAAAAGTGTATAAAAACCTGCCTCTATTTTACCACACTGATACGACTCACATCCATGTCTATGGGGGAGGGTTTCCTTTTTTTCCCACTGCCTGTGCAAGGAGCAGTTAAGCGGAGATGTTAAGCCTTATTCCCTTATAAGTGAAGTAAAATGACCTGTAGGGTTGAACAGCCGTGCGTCTCTGTGTGTGTGTGTGTCTCTGTCTCTGTTGCTTAGTGCGTTCCATTTTTCCATTTTTTCATTTATACATTGAAAGAGAAAAAAAAAGATTTGGATGGATTTTTAAAAGAATGGACAATTTTAATTTCCTCCCACCACTGATGGGGCTCTCTTCCACGTCGACCCCACAATTCAGCTGATGTTTTTATTCCAAGGGGAAATCGACCCACTGGCGGCAGCAGCAGCAGCAGCGGATAAATCTGCCCAGTATGACTCATCAATCACTGTCAGCAGTTAAACATCCAATCAAAGGGACCTTGCCACTGTCACGTCCAATCAGATTGATTGCACAATGTTTCATCTTCCTGTTTAATCAGACTTCAAATGTCAAAACCCAAACATTTCATCTTTTTCAGTGCAGATCAGGAGTTTTATTTTTTTCTTTACCGCCGTTGGAATGATGTTGATGATGTAGGAAATGTTAGTCACGCTAAAATTACTACTTACACTGGCATGTAAAAAGTAAATTGCCGGAAATCAATCTTAAAATACTTAAGTTCTCTTATTAATGGAAACGTAGTGCTTAAGCCAAGCAGCTAAAGCCATAGTCTGACTAAGACAGGCAATCGGACTACTTGGTAAGTCTGAGGAGAGAAATTGGACTCTCTCCATAAGCTGTTGTGTATTGAATCAGTTTCCTGTTGGCTTTTTAGATCGCAGAAAAGGTCTGACTCCAGTCTGACTAAGCACATGCATGAGGGAGTAATCGGACTATGAATCGCATCATCCAGGTATGTTCATCCGACTAAGACTAGCTCGATTTCATTTCGATTTGTCGGACTAACGTGTTCACATGACATTAAGAAAACCGAATTATCGTCTTAGTCTGACTAAAATTGGACCAGCATGTTGTCTGTCGTCCTTCATTGTCAATGAAGGAGACTGTGCACAAATGAATGTGTAGGGACTAATAAATATTGTATTTCAGGCATTCTAATATCTGTATTGTTGCACTGTGTTCTACTATTGTTGGTTATTTGATTGAAGTGAACTCATGAAGTGCTCCACTGCACAATTTCTCAGCGCAGTCGAGGGAAACGGCTTTTACAGAAGTTATTTCCCTGATTTGACGCCGGACGTTCAGTCTGTTGTCAAGTGGAAGAGAGATGATGCGATCGCTGCGCGTTATCAGTACCGCAGCAGAAACTGAACAGGAGTTGATTTGTTATGTCTATGGGAAAGATGAAATGGATGTCATCATAATATGCATATTGTTCGATGACCTTTCCTTGACTTCCATATCTTCCCACGTGAATGAGAACCACATATGGCCATTAAGCACTCATGAATGTTTAAAAAGCTGGAAAAAATAATGAAGGAACACTTCACTATAGTTGTACTACAGCCCACAGTTTTATCATGCTAAATAAGAACAACAATTTGAAAACTGAGCTTTCTTAAAGGTAGGGTGGGAAAAAATATTTTAAATATACACAAAAAGTGCTTTAAATATACACTAAAAGTACTTCAAGTATACACACAAAAAGTACTTAAAATATATTTGAAAATGCTTAAAATATACACAAAAAGCACTTGAAGTACACACACAAAAAGTACTTAAAATATATACGAAAAATACTTGACATATAAATAAAAACTACTTTAAATATGCAAAAAAGCACTTCTAATAGACACACAAAAAGTACTTAAGATACACATGAAAAATACTTAAAATATACAGTGTGAAATAAAATGGCATAATCAGCAGATTATTCAATAAAATTAACTTAAGTAGCCAAAAAACTTCACCGAAAAGTACCAAAGGTTAGCGATGCTGCGCAGTGCTCTTGAATCCGTGTTCGTTGGTGTGCTCTGGAGGCGGAGCTTCAGAGGGAAGTCTGAAGAAAATTTAGCCTTTTCCCGGATCTCCAACCCTACCTTTAAGTTGATTTTCTGTTTTCCATTTTGAAAGCAATTATACAGTAAAGTAGACCTGATAGTAATTGTTTGGCCGCTTCCAACCGAATCAGCAGAGGCAGCGTCCACGCGCACCTCATTGTTATAGACGCCGTCAGTTAAGTGGCCAGAGTGATTGTAACAAACTGCACGTTTGCTGAGGAGCTAATCAGCAGTCTATTGTCAAATTTAGGCCATAATCATCATCATCCTCATCATCCTCATTGTCATCATGTATTTGACTGGTGATTATGAAGGAAAACATGAAGGAACTCTAGTAAATTATATCATATTTTGAGACAAGCAAAAGGTCTGAAAACATCATAACTAATGAATATGACTTTTATATCCAAGGAAGTATAATAAAATGTTCACTTTGAATTATAAATAAGCACTTACAAAAATGCTCTTTTCTCACATCAGGTGGAAAATGAAAGCATAACGTAATTAAAGCACTTGAAGATGCACATGAATTAAATTGCTTCATTCTAGGGAATTATTTTTGTTAACTCTCTGCTCGCTGTGATGTCTTTTTCAGATTTTCAGATGCTGGTACGAATTCACCGATGCGATCGTCTGAGCGGTGTCCGGTGACGACTTACAGCACACTGCACCGCGTTTTGGTCGGTGTCTCCTGGATCTCTGGTGCCGTAGAGGTTAAATCTATGGAGATGCGGCGGGTTCGTGTCTGAACAGGACGGGCTTCTCGCTCCACCTCGTACTGACCACTTTTTGAGTACAGTGAGTGGAATGATTAGGACTGTGAAAGCTTTTTAGTTTAGATAAGTGTCAGCGTCGTGCCTGAGACATCACAGTCCTCCTCCTCCTCCACAGCTTCCTCTGCTGAACATCACAGGCTTTTTGTGAATTACTGTCTCATTGTTACAGTTTGCGTCTTGTCTATTGAGCTGTAAAAGTATCTGCCTGTTCCTGCCTACTTCTTGCTCATTCTCCCCGATTGTCACATTCGCTCTGCACTGATGCCAGTTTGTGACTGACTCGTGATTCATAATATGCACACATGGTATTATGTTGCCCGCTCCGTGATTGATTTCTTCTTTATTTTTTTTTATTCTCTGGCAGTTTTGCACCCACGCGCGTTTTGATATTCATTCATTTCAAAGTGCTATAAACCCTCTTTAGTTTCACACCTAGACTTTCTTATATCAGTTCGCAATGACGTGACTTTTGTGATCTTGAAGAAGCCTCTTTGAAGATCTTCATCAGCTGCCCTCTGAAACCCACCCCCCAAAACCCCGGACACACACACACACACACAGTCTTTTTTCTCACAGTTCATCAGGTGTGTGACTAAGCGTGCCATTGCTGCCATTGATTTGACTGAGGATAAGCCTCACTATAGTTTACTAGTCTCCCCATCCTCCCTCCCTCCCTCCCTCCCTCCGTCCACACACAGTTTCCCATCTGTCACATTCTACTCAGCGGACAGCAGTGTCGCCTGTCAAAAGTGCCGGTCATTGATTGCTACTGTAAAGTGGGATGGGCGCCGTGGTGTTGAATTTCCAGTGACTGCAGTCGACTATGAGGCTCGGTGTGGGCCGCGGCAGCTGTTTGGGTTACAGTGCTGCCTTTGTGGAGGCCAGCTGACTCAGAGATCTCATCATGGACAGTTAATACTTAACTGTCGGATCGCCCCGGCTGATTCATTCCATCCTATGAATTGAATGCCGCCTTTAAAGAGATTTCCACGTGGCACATCCAATAACGTGAGGGGTTAGCACTCCTTTGCACCAAATAGAACCAGATCTCTCTGCATGTTCTGCTCTCTGCTTGCCAAATTTTTCCTCCAACAGTCAAAAATTTGGCAAATTTGACATTCTGAAAGGAAACAACAGGTGTGAGTGTGAGAATGGGTGGTTGTTTGTCTCTATGTGGCCCTGTGATGAACTGGTGACCTTTTGCCCCCATGTCAGCTGGGATTGGCACCACTACGGTGGCCTTCGCATTCCATTCAGTCATTGTTTTTTATTTTCTGTAGTGAGTTTCTCCTTCAAAATGCAAAAAAACCCGCTACCTATACAAAGTTCAGGCAGCTGGAGAAACATGGCGGCCACTGTGAAGTAAGGCCCTTACTTTCCTAAAGTGCTTATAAAAGTCTACAGGGTCATAGAAATACATTAAAATAGACATTAAAATCAAGAGAGTTAAAAGCGTGATTTGCCAATACAAAGTGCAAATGGGCTATGAAGACCAAATTATTTTTATCTTAACATCATCATACACTTATACAGACATAATCATGGGTATTATATTCATTTTCTGCCAATAAATGCTTCACACTGTACCTTTAAAGCACCAAGGGTCAACTTTTTGTTCTCGCTTTACTAAGATTGCTCTTATTTTCTTGACGCTCAGTCCAGAAAGATGTAGACCCCATGAAAAGTCAGATGAAGTTATTATTGCTGAAGTACACCTTGAATCCAGCAGCAGCAGAATGAGCTTTCCAGTTCATAGTTTTTTGTGGTTTGTTTGTTTGTTTGTTTGTTTTTAACGTAAAACCCCTGACCACGTCTCATGGATGCGTCTCTGGCCAGGTTGTCAAAGTGCTAATATGGATTTATTTGAGTGCACCCATGTTTGTTTTCAACGCAGCAGTGTCCAGGCGAGCATCGCGTTCCGTGCTCTCTGAGAAAGGCTTGCTGGCTGACAACAGGATATGGAGGAGGAGGAGGAAAAGGAGGCTAAAGCCAAAGCAAGTCTCCATGTCCCACCGCATCCTCAGGTTACTCACCAGCCTCATCCATTATTTCTGACCCTCATCTATAATGGATGAGCAGGTACAATGCCACAGTGCTCCGGAACCGGCGGTCCCAATGCTCTCCCTTTCAACCGCTAACACCAATTCCACCGCTGCTGTTGTTCTGCCACATATCTCCGCCGCCATTGAGCTTCTTTTCTGTCAACTCTCTGGGCTGCGACCTACATAAGCAAAGAAACGGGGACAGTCTCCCGAGGAGAAACGTGGGACGGGGAGACAGAGCACGCGAAGAAAGACGAAGGCACTTTGACGAGGGTGTGTGAACTAAGGACCCACAGCGCCAGCTAAAATGCGATTCAAGCATTACACAGGATTATCTTTTCTAATATTCCTTAGTGCTCGAATAAGCACCAAACCTATACTACGCACTTTAAATTACATTTTTACGAAATTCTCCACTCAGTGGCTACAAGATGCATTCAAGAAACCTTTCAACACACATGCTACACCGCTAATTAAATACCAAATGCTGCTGCCAGCTTAAGGAAATAGATGTAATTGGAGTAGAATGACATTTTAATATAATAACAATATAGAAGTAGTCATGTTATTGTCAAATGAATAATTAAATATTAATGCCCATCCCTGATTATAAAGACTCTACGTTTCCATTATGACAACACTTGGTTTCTACTCCAACCGACACTACGCCTGTTTTGCATTGCAGCATGGCCGACACGAACGTCCAAATAATACCGTTAATGATGACTCTCCGTCCTTCCTTTCCTTTTATAGCCGGGAGTTGTTCAATGCAGCTGCTCTGGGGAATGTATTTAGTCACCGCTCTGCTGCATTTGACAGTCGAGAGGCACTTGTTTGACACCGGGAAGTAAACTGGAAAGAACCCATATTTTCTTCCAGCCTTGAACACATCAGCCGTCTTGGCCACTGTTTTGCCTTCTAGACCTTGAACATATCTGGTGAAGGGCTGTGTTTTTTAAAAGGAGCGCTTCAATGCTGTCATGTGCTTTGCAATAATTGTGAACATAAAAAAAAAAATAATAATCATAAAAAATGCCTGATATTTTTGTCAAATCGTAGAACGAGTGCAACAAGGCTTTGCCAGTGATTACTTTGGCTCGGGGTTAGCTAAGCTGTGGCATGTGGAGGAATATATGAGGCCAGACGGTTACTGTATTATTACACTGACGTCCCATAACTCCTTGACTGGTTTGTTCCCTGAAAGTGCAGTCAGTGCCATGCGTCTATTCAAGGCTCGCTTGATCAGGGTCCTGTAAGTCATTGAGGGGAAAAAGTAGTTCAAAAGATGCCTGAAATATTAATGCAATATAGCCCATCTGAGTTTTTGGCTCTGTATCCAATTTCTTTTTAGGGCAAGGGTAGCTGCAGCATTAGCTCAGAGTTGCCATTACTTATTTGGACTCCGGGAGAGAGAGAGGGACTCTTCTGGGTGTCTTTGTAACTGGGCTATGTGAGCTGAAACTAGGGTAGACTTTAACTAGGCTATGCACTGACGACAACTAGGCTTCCTCTCGTCTGCTCACGTTAATGAGGCTAAAACATGTTTCCCCCACTTGTTGATTTTCATTGCTTAGCTTTCTCAACTCCGCTCCATGCCACTAAAAAAAAACAAAAAACACTCTGATGAAATATGTGAAATGTTCTGGATCTATATTCTTTAAAGTTTGAAAACCAAACCTATGTTCTTAAAAACATATCTACCAGAAATTCAGACGTGGGACATATTACATGTATTTGTTAGATTGGAATATCTTCATTTATATAGTCCATAGTATCAAGTGGTGGCCATTCTTTAAGAATCCAGACTTTAAGCTCAGAATTCTGACTTTTTTCTTAATCTCAGATTTCTTAATCTCTTCCGTACTCAAGCGTAACAATGTCATGGCCCATTTACAATTCTAACACTCCACACTACAGGATCAAATGTTTACACACACATATTATCTGTTTCATACACGGGCAGAAAATAACATTTGAATATTAAATCAATTCTCTTTGTATCCGTGATACAAAACAAAGGAATACTGTACTTGTCTTTCTTCAGGAACATAAAGTTGTACAGTGTGAGTCCAGTTAGCAGCGCACCAGCTGTAACAGAGACAGTTGTGTGCTGTAGTGTTTTGATGGCAGGTGCCAGTAACCCAGAGCATCTCTACTGGTTGCTTAGCAACTGGTCCCCTCTAAGAAATAGCCCCCTGATTTTTTCGAGGCGGACTAAACAAGCTTGCCTTTTAAAAAAATAAAAAAATGCAAATTAGTGACAAGAAACCAAAACTTTGAACTAGTGGTTTCGGCAACGTCGGGGCCTGGCCGCAGTTTTCTAATAAGGTCAGACACTGAAGCTACAGATCTCTGGAGGAGGGAGTTGATCAGGACAGAAGAATTGATGGAATATCACATCATTTTGTCACACCTTTTATTAATGCAGTGTTTCACCCAATTCTTTATTCCCTCCCTCTGACACCGAATGTGTGAGTGGACTCGTCATCTAACACTAACACAGCAGTATTACTCAGTCCAGCGCACACAGGACAATTTCCCAAGCACAAAAAACAAAGGCCAGACTGTTTCTATGGTTTCTCACATACTGGAGATCTGAGTGGAATTTTACATAGACGAGGCTAATGGACAGACTACATCAGCTGACATTTAGCAAATACCAAGCACGTTTGGGATGATGGACGGTGCAACCTCGCGTGTCAGCCGCTCCGTTCACATTTTTATTTTTTCCAGCTATGGCACGTGTCATTGTGACGCTCATTAGTGAAATGGGGTGCAGTAGTTGTGTCAGTGGGAGCTGGATAGGTGGCATTAAATGTGGCCTTCAGAGATTCTTCTTCTTCTTCTTCTTCATCAGTAATGCGTTACGAATGCGTACGTGTAATAATTAAAACTAGGCCCATGTATGTTGGGGTGTGTGTAGTGACCACATAGCCAGAGAGGGCACTGATAATTTGTTATGTCAGAGTCCAATCAATGTTTGCTACTGAAGGTGTACTTCCTGACTGGATCATTGTGGAATAATTGGCAAGATGGACAAAAGAGACTAGAGATGGGTTGGAAGCCCTGCTACGCCTGCAAACGTACTTCTGGCCACTACCGTGGTTGCTTCGGTAACTCACATGCAGATCAAAGGAAGGTGAAGGCGGCGTCTGTCTGGCTAGTGGGAACACAGAGTTGGAAAATGTGTCTTAAAAACCCTTAAACATACACCTAGACACATTTTTGTGTTTTGGCTTTCAATTTTGTAAACAATGTTAATAAAATACAAACACTAACACACCTCCGGACAAAAATGTGCTAATTGAAACCCGTTCAAATCACTGTTTTTGATGCGCCATGACAAAAACTTTACCCAGGGGTTAAAACATTTTCATCTTTGATATTTATGATGAGGACTGATTACAATTTTTATAGCTTAGCTATAAAGACGTTTTAGTTCTAGGTGTGTTAACATGAGTATTTTATGAATTTATGACTAGCATTTGTTTATGCATATAAACAAATGCTAATCTTTCACATTATACCAGGCTGCAATAATCAAACCAACAATAATCCAGTTTGTATGAAGTATATTGAGAATAATTAATTTATTGTGTTTTTTTAAGACCAGAAAATGAAGGTCCATCATGAAAAAACTTGGCGATTTAAGGGTTAAACATTTTTATGAAGGCGCATCTAAGGGTTAACTATAAGTCCTGTAAAACTCAGTCAGATTGCAATTTTTTGCAATTCGTGATTTGCAATTTTGGTGAGTTGTCGTGCACGGCAAGGCCCTCAAAAGTGCACTCAAAGAGTGAAAGTGAAGGAATAGTCAGTGCGGGGCAAGTAACTCTCCATCCTGCAGGTCAAACAGGAAGCCCACCAACAAAGCTTCAACAAACATGCCCTCCTTTCTCCAGACTCCTGGTACATCACACCAGTGACGGGTGTTTTTCTACAGACGGGGTGTTGGAAAACCTTGCCTTGCCCTTCACATGACACACTAACAGAGGAAAGTTTCCATCAACTGCTGGAGAAGCAGCTGGAGGTTCTGACTTAAGGGGAGAGGGGAGGCTGAAGGACGAAAGAGAGAGAGGCGATCTGTCGCAACACATGACACAAGCGAAATTAAACAAGCTGGTTGTGTTTGTGAAGAGAATTATGCAACATGACATTAACCAAAGGTAAACACGGAGGAGGGAGAGGGTGCATGAAAGACAGAGCGTGCGTTCACATCAGCCAGGTCACGTGTCGTGTCCGAAAGGTCATCCCTGCTTAAAAGTGTTAAAGTGACTGCAATAGTTTTTGTTCAAAAGTCAAGTTGGACCTTGTTGGCGTGTTCTGTGCTATAAATGCAGGACACACTGTGCTCTTTTTTTTGTAACTCAAATTTAGACCACGCTGAGTTCATGGGTGGCAGAAAACCAGGTCACAGTCGTCAGAGTGAGTGAGTGAGTTTGAAAGGACAGAAGCTTTTTCTTCAGTTTCCTCTTCTGTGAGGAGGAGTCATCCTCATCTAAACTTCCAGGCTGAAGCCATCAAATTTCACTCATATTTACACATGAGTCATGGAACCCGATGTAGCTCCATAGCTGGTTGTAACCTTGATATATTAAAAAAAAAGAAATTATGTTTGATGACACTTTATCTCTTTCTCTGTTCCCAGAAATCTAAATGATAAGTGGCTCCGTCTGTACTGTACCTGCCTCAGTGTCAGCAAAGTGACCGAGTTGTCCCCTGACAGACCCGGGGGTAATTGGAACAGTGGACTGAGGGGTAGGCACACACACACACACACGCACGCACACACACAAATCATTACATTTACCACTAAGCATCTCCATAAGCCCAAACAGGCATATCTGACATATCCATCTGCTATGGCTGGATCAAGCTGGATCTCTCTCTCTCTCTCTCTAAATCAGGGTAAGGGGGTGTGCCGGTGGTAATGAAGATGAGGGCATGACATGTAATCACGGGGTTGGTCACTATGGATTGTGTCTGCTGTGTTGGTCGTGTGTGACGGACCCTTCACAGTCTCTAAGCATGTCGCCTGTGCGGACATCAGCGCAGAGTGGACTTTATTTTGAAAAAAATGTGTTTCGAAAATTACTTTTTCATTAGAATGTTTTATTTGGGAATGCTGGCAGTAATGAAATATATTAAAAAAAACATGATCATGACATCTAAATATCTAAATATAATAGGTTTAAACCCGTCCGCCCACTCATCTCGACAAAAAGACTAGAGTAAATAAAATAGAAGAGCACTTTCTAAAGAAATCACACGTCAAAAGAGCTGCAACGAATTCATTTTGTTCAGTTAACTCGTAGTCTTGTCCATAAAACGAAAATGTCTACCAGTGTTTCCAAATCTCCAAATGAAAACGTCTTCATAATGTTTTGTTTTGTCAAAAAAAAATGTATTTAATTAACTGCTATAGAGAAGCAAAACCAAACAATTACAGGTTTAAAGACACTCAAAGTGATTCTAAAATGATTTTGTATTATTTGAGCACACGGACGCTAAAAAAAACAATCATAAAATGTCACACTTTTGCTTTGAAGTTGTACGTATGTACAGCAGGGGCCTCAAACTCAACATGACCTGGGGGCCAGTGAACTTCTCGTCTGGTCAGGACGGGGCCGGGGGCCAGAGTTTATTAGGGAAAATGAACGACCTGTTCACTGATTTGAAATCAAGTGTTTGTTTTGATATATAGTTCACACAAAAAGAAAGAACATGATGGTGCAAAATGAATGTAGAAATAACAGAGACAGACAAGAAGAAATAAAATAGAATCAAAATATTGAGTTTGAGACGTCCGGTGTCCAGTGACACTCTGTCTTTCACATCACATATTGCTGCCCGTAAAACCTCCCACTTCCTGCTCCCTCTGACACACACACACACACACACACACATGTTCATTTGCTCTCCATAAGGAAGGCAGATCAAGACCACAGTGCAAGGTGTGTGTCTCTGTACATGTGTGCGTCCGAGTCATTCACGCAAACATGCACAATCTCTGGGCCTGTAGCCCTGCCTCTCCTCCTCCTCCTCCTCCTCCTCGCACTCGTGCCTTCTTTGCCTCCCGGGGGAAAAGCCCCCATGTGAACTGGAAGAAACGGGGGTGTAAAGGGCACCAAGTTCCCATTGGATCCACTCCTGTATGCCCCATCTGTGCCCAGTCCATGCCACTCTGCCGTATTCTAAGAGCTCCACAGTGGCTCGATCAAGCTCGAGCACTTTCAATGTGCCCCTTCTCTTGCTCTCTCCCCGAATAATGTGGGTTAAGCAGAAGAAGAAGAAAAAATCTGATGTGGCTCTGTAATTAAATGGCCATTAATTGTTTTTCCTGGTCCCTGTTGGCACTGGCAGACTTTAGGGGAAGAGAATAGCAGATTTATGGGGCTGATGGGCTCCACGCCTAACTGAACAACTAAACACAGTGAAAGCGATTCTTAATTACCGCCTGTTGCCACTAATTTTCCCAAAGTCACCTCTGCCAGAAAGCTAACTAGCCCCGCACTGAGGAACACAGGCTTCTTCTGTCAGTACAACAGTAAATTTTTGTTTTTCAAAACTGAAAGTTTCTTTTCTTTTCTTTTTTTTCCACACTTCCACACTCCTCCCCGGGCGTTAGTCTATATGTGGAATCTGGTTGTGTCTGCCTATAAGGCAAACAAATCAAACGCTATTTATATGCCCTACATTTTATGAGCACGTAAATGTGCAGTGGACTGAATGAAATCCACTTTTCAGTCTCACCGCTGGCCCGGGCCAAGTGTAAATACACGAGATATCAACAGAAAACAGACGACGGAAAATACAAGTCCTGGAGGGCAATGTACACACACACACACACACACACACACACACACACAACCTCCTAAACCCTTTCTACACATTCACACACAAGTTTATATGTACCATACACACACACACACACTTAGGGCAGGGTGGGTCACTGTCCTGGCCTCAATGGGTACTTGAGGTGAATTATTGTTTGCGAGTGGAAACTTGGCCCGATAATTTCAGTGCTGCTGGCTCAGAGCTGAGTAAGACCACTGTCTCCTTCCTTGTGCGCGCGCACGCACACACACACAGTTTTTGTGCATTTCCAGTTCACACTTATTTGCTGACTCTTTGCCTTTTACAATAACCCCTTGTCCGTCCGTGCTTTTCAGCTTCCGTCTTCCTCTTCCCTTCCCCGTGCACGGCCTCTATATTCCGCGTTTTTGGCCATTTCCATTCACTCTCGCTCCTTTTTTCCCAACAACTCTGGCCTTTATCCTGACGGCTGCTCACCTCTCCGCGGCTGCCCCTGCCAGTGCCTGCAGTAAATTCCAGAGGTAGCTGGAAACACAAACATGAGCAAGCCTGGAGCAAACAGCTCGGTCATGATAGACCCCTCCTTCACAACCGCCGCACCTACCCACCCACCACCTCTCTCTCTCGCTCTCTCAGCTCTTCTCCACAAAGGGGGGCTTTGTGTGTGTGTGTGTGCATGTGTGCGTGCGCGTAGGTGACTGCCTCACAACGTCTCCCTTCAGATCGTCTCTTGGACGTCCACCTGCATCATAGGTGTAATTCATGTGTCTGTGTCTACGGCTCCATTGCCAGTCAGCAAGTGTGTGTGTGTGTGTGTGTGTGTGGGTGTTAATCATATAATTGGGGACTCCTCCACTAGACATAATCCAATGTTTGGACTCTTGTGGATTTCAGGAAAAATGTGATTACAGTAATTGTGGCGGACTAATGACGCGTTAGACGGGGACGGTTTGTTATTACAATGTGCAGGACACGTCCCCTAATATAAACTTTGTCTTGATTGATATAGCTACTGTCCTGTTTGTGTAGCACGTCCAAACAGTCTGCCGTTAGCGTCCCCAGCCCTGAGCCTAACAAGACGACGCGTTCTCTGAGCAGAGAAATGCAAACAAAGACCTGGTTTTAACTTTTGATTGGTTTGCAAGAAATAAATCTCACACATCATCATCATCATATCTGATCAGCAGTCTTGCTCTCTAAAAGTATGCAACACAATTTTTCCCTCTTCCTCTTCAAAGGAGGCCCCACACACACCCCCACACCCCCTCTCTCCATGTCTAACTCTTTGCCAATGTGCTGAGCCAGTGGAAAAATCCGACATCTGTTCAAGAAACAAAGTGGTGTAGAAAGATTGGTTGACCAAAGGAAGCAATATTCATACAGTGTGTCCTCGCTGATAGGGACCTGGTCGTGCAAGACGACTAATGAGACATCTTCATTTTCCACTTGTCTTGGCTGCGGAGGCACATGATCTCCGATGGCACCACAGTTATGTTTGTTTTAAAAATGTTTAGGAAATTACTGCTAATCTTTCTCTCTGTGTCTCTGTGTCGTTGTGGCTTTCGTGATGTATTTTTTCCACCCCGGCTTTTCCACTTTGCATTGTTATTCGTGCAAATGTCTTAATCAGTTCACAGCGATGTGAGAATGTGATAAGATGCAGAGTCTGCAACTAAGTTCCTCTCTTTTTGTAAGAGCGGCGGACATATTCGTGCGGTGCCAGTTGCTAGACGCTCCTCGACTGAACCTGCAATTATTTGTCAAGCTATCTCGTCTCATGGTGTGTAGCGCTCTAGCCCGGTAATTAAAGTTCTATGTTGGGATGAACACACAGCCACAGCTCTGTTCTCAAATGTGACACTTCTGCCGAACTTTATTTTGTGTGTGTGTGTGTTTGTGTTTCGTGCAATGTCGTTCTTTCCGAAAGCATGTGTTCTCTTTCCACCCTACATAAATAAAGCGGTTGTCTTCTGGTTGTGTGTTTTTAATAAATGCAAAAAAAAAAGCTACTCTGAGCACAACATTCCCCTTTTTGGGGGAGCTTTTTGGTATGCCTCGTCATTAATGCTTGTAAACTCAGACAGCATAAACAACACATTAGCATGCACAAAGGCTAATGACACTTGACATTTACCGTAGCTCATAAGATGCTCCAGAGCATATGGCAAATTTCCACTGAGAATCTGAGTCAACAGCAAGACAGAGGGAACAGCTGTGGGTAAAATCATTGCCCGCTCATTTTAAAAACTCTCAACAAAAAAGCCCCACTGACATCAACTTTAAATTTCCCTCAGTCAAGAAACAGGACTGATTTAAGTCCATCTGCAGGGATCATCTGAAATTACTGCTCTGCCCTCTTTTGCAAATACGCGCAGCTGCGATTTCCAAGAGTAAATTTGCTTTCTCCATTAACAAGTCCAAATGACCAAACAGCTTCCAGATTGCGGTGTGTACAGCGAAAAGGCGCTTCGTGTGGGGTTTCGCCATCTCGCTCACTTCTGTGGTGCCAAAGTGTTTAAATGGACTGAAGCCGAGGTTAAGTGGTTTCAACTGAATAAACAGTTAGTAATAACACCAGGCGAAAATCTAGTTTATTGTCTGTAATATTTAGATGAAGAGTAGATGCCACAAGGCTGAGCCACAGAATGGTAGGAAAATGTGAGTTGATGACTTCTGCATAAAGAATTCTGTCCTGGCCTAAGATACCTGCATTTCCCAAAAGCTGAGAGCTTTTAATGAATATGTGGATGCATTTATCATTTCAGTCTGTGTTAAAACTGATTAATTGTCAAAGGAATAGTGCAATATTTAAGAAAATACTTTAAGAAATTACATTACAAGTCTGATATCGCTGTCATGTATCTGTTAAATAAAAAAAAGCTATACAGCTCAGTTGTACTATGACTATTTTAAGGCACTTTGAGTTGTATTGCTTCATTTCAAAGGTGCTTTGTAAATAAAGATTGATAGATTGCTGCTAGATCGATGTATGCTAGGCTAAGCTTGATTGTGATTTGAAAACAACCAGTCACATTAGTGAAATGCTAACATCTGACACTAGCTCATGCTAGTACAGCTAGCCTCTGGTTAGCTTAGCTGAAAGACAGAATTCATTTGAAAACAAACTTGGCTTGTGCCAGGCTAAGCTACACTATGTACCACTGTTTTCAGTCATGGCTTAATTAAGCAGGTGCTGGCTGTGAGTGGTCTGACTCTCTATAAGAAAGCTAAGTGGTGCTATTCCACTATACATTTCTAGCATGACTCGGCTCGACTCTACTAGCATTTCTTTTTTGGTTTTCTGTAAGTGATATACCTGATATTTTTTTTTTTTTAGTAGCTGAAGGTTCCAAACGAGCTGAGCCGATACTAAAATGTGACGTCAACATACTGCCGCACACCTGTTAGTCAGAGAGTGTCGTCACTACAAGAGTCATGAGCTCAACGTCCGATACAAGAACAACGCCGAACTGTAGATCAGTTAAAAAGAACTTAAAAATCCTTAACATACGTTAATCGCTAACGTTTAGCAAGGAAATGAATAAAATGTCAATATTTAACTGGTGTATTTATTTACCTGAGCAACCTGGCAAAATGTGTTGTTGGCTGCTACATATGATGTTTAAAATCTTATATATAGTGCATTTTATGCACTGTTGTCCTTTTGGGCAACTTAATGCAGTATTGTATGAATTACAATATTGTCCTCTTTTGTTTGTCTCTGCATCTCTGCAGATCGTTCCTCTTTATGCGTTTGACCGACTCGGTGACCTCACTTACACGTAAGGACAAAACTGATTGCACAAGTCAACTTACATAAATCTATTGTTTTCCATTCCGACTTCTTCCTCTTTCCATGCAAATATTGTTTCTCCCCCTCAGAGTTGAGCTGACTCAAAGGTTCTGAAACAGCATTTTCCAACTTTAAAATGTGCACGTTGAACTTTCCCCTGGTTTATAAATCTGAATAGGTAAATATGCCTCTGTGCAGATGCAATTATGGATGTCGCGTTAATGATAAATCCCATTATGTGGAGGCAGCAAGTATATTACACTGGGGTTTGACCTCAGCCAGTGTTGTTCTGAGTTTATCATCTACCGTCACTTATCTTATTTTTTAACCAAGGGTCCATCTCAGTCTAATAAGGTTAGGCGTTTAAAGATGGTCACTTTGCCTGGCTCTGTTTGGTGTCAGGGTGTTTTATTCTCTTTGATTAAAAGGGAATATTTAACTGCTCCTGCATGAAAAACATATTGCTATGAATAGATGTACTTTCTACTCTTTACATTCTGACTTTAGATGTACGTAATTCATACAGGAACATTATTGACTATTTTCATTTTGTTCCCTTTACGCCAACATCGAGACTGATTACGACAGATGACAACAACATGGCATGAGAAGATGTTACCAACAGCAACATGAATGAAGAACTTCAACCAAGGAACACTGCCAACAATGACGCTACAGATCTAGAGAAGCAGGACAAGAGAAGGTCCAGTATGTAAGATGTAGTGACATCTGATAGTGAGACTACAGATTTGAACAAATGGAAGACATCGTCTGTCCATGGTTGTGTTGTAATCTTCTGCTTCTAGTTTGTCCTTTTGGGCCGCTGTAGAAACATAGCAGCAAAATAATACTAAGCTAATTAAAACCAAATTATTTTCATCTTAAAGCGATTCTACACTCATACAAACATACTTACAAATAATGTGTACAATGTCTGCCAATACGCCCTTCTTTATGTCACTTTAATAAGCGAAGAAGACTATACTATATTGTGTGCTGTGTACTTGTATTGTTCTTTTTTACCAAGTTATCAAAAGAGGTATCATGTATCAAGATTTTTTTTGTACATTTGGATCAGATTTCTTTCCTTGATTTTTCTTGCGTCAAGAAGTTGAATCAGAGCTTCTTCTTTTGCCAGATACTTTCTACTCAACTATGTGCTCTTCTATTTAAATAGAGTGTGAGTAAATTTGCCTTAATGTTATCTGTTGCTAAAAGTCTGGGAGAATTTCACTGACAGTTGACCCCACTTGTACGGAAACTGGATGATTGTCCTTCTCCATGGGACTTGAGAGCTTCAAAGAACACAGGCAGTGAATGCGAAGAAGAAGAAGAAGAAGAAAGGACTACGTCATGGAAAGAGTGACGTCAGGTATTATTAAGCGCCGGGGGAAGAGCCTCGGCGGAGCTCAGAGAGCAGCAACGACGCTTCATTTGGTGTTTCGGCGCAAATTTTTCTGCATGCCGCATCATATGATAGGGTTTGTGGAGACAGAGGGGTGTTGAATAAGCATATTATTATGAAGCAACACGGGAGCAAAGAGGTAGTACGAAGGGATCATGACGTAACCGTTTCCATAGGCGACTGATATGCCGGCTAAGCCAATGGGAATCCACACCAGCGGTCTTTACCCAGCCTCCTTTTGACGTGCATCACATGTCCCCGGCGGTGTAGCGCTAGAAAGGAGCCAAGCGCGGCGAGATAGTTGCCTTCTGTGCACTTCCGGGTTTGCCTACATTTACGTCGAAAACCCCCCCACAACCATACAGAACTGACGATAGAGACGTGAGACAAATGTAATATGTACGAATTAGCAGGCGTTTCAGTTTGTAGCAGTTGTATTTGTTAATGACTCACATGCTGAATAGCTCAGTTATTTCCAGAGACGGGGTGGAGATTTACAGATTAAATGTTGAAGAACGTCCAGCATAAATGTAAGGTATTATTAGGCATTTGTGAGTCATTTTTTTATCAAACAGACTAATACCTGCGTGTGTGTGTGTGTACTAACAACATGTATTACACTGTATAAATATCCATAACGGTCACCTGGCGTCCATTGGTTCGGGTGGAGGGAACCATCTTGACACTCGAGGCTGGAGGGACTTCGGTCGTGGCTGTGACAGCGCAGTGGGCGGGATCTTACCTCAGATCAGGGGAGAGAGTTCAGTCTTTGGTGAGACTGAGGGTGAGTTAAAGAGGGAACGGGAGCTGGGGTTCGCTTCAGAGAACGGAGTATGTATTTCTTCCTTTTATCTTGTCTTTGTTATCTGTCTCTGTGCCAGTGTGACTGACCGCCGCGACACTAAAGCTGCCCCCGGGTGTTGTAGACGTTGCATTTTACCTCCATGACCCGCTTAAGTCTTCATTTTTGTCTCCAGTGATCAACGAGGGCCAGCCACTGGTGGGTAGCTGACTTGGATGGTTAGCTTTATACCAAGCTAACGTCGCTAGCTCACGTTATATCTCAGATAGGCACTGACATTGGGGCGTCTGCGTTTTACCAGCGCAGGTAGCCGCTCAGACAGGATGCTGTCAGATTCCCTATGCTTGCGTTTAGCTCACGGAGACCCCTGCATTGCCACGGGCTAAGTTTTCTCACTTGTCAATCTGTTGTGTAAGTAGCATTTGACTATTCCCCTTCTTTGCATCTGGTTAAGCTAACGCTTGGGGGCTAGTTGGCTAACATTCTACGTTAGCCTGGATGGTTGGTGTGTGCTTTTTTCAAAACGCCGGATTGAACAACACGCCACATTCGCGTGTACATTGACGTATTGACGTTGAAGCTCATGGTTCAGTCTGTATGTGGGGAGGGTGGGGGGGGGGGAGAGAAAACGTTGTACAGTTGAAAATGTGGACGAGAAAGTTGCCTGACACACAAACCTCAACGGTGACACTGGGTTTTTCCCCCCGGTATGTCACTTAACGTTTCTCCGTTATAAATTGGACGCTAGAAAAGATAATGGCAGTACGCTGACGTTAGCAACGGCTCTCGGTGTCGGACGCCGCGCAGTGCGGCTCTTCACGCGGACACCTCGTACAGCTTCGGAGGAGCGCCCGCGAAGGCACGTTGTCTTTACCTTTCTAAATGTTTAACCTGCGAAAAGTAAGTCTAAATGACACCTCCAGTCGGTGCAGTGTCCATTTCTGCTCGTGTTGGTAGTTCGACTTGCACGCCAGCCTTTCCGTACCCAACCTCATCGAAGCCCTCACTTCAACCACTGAAAGCAGGGAAGCACCACTTTACACCCCCGTTTCACATGTCACCGCAAGCCGCTGTCAAACCCAAATGTCTTAATAGGAACATTCCACTTTCATCAGTGCGGCTCATCGCTGATTCTGTGCACCGTCGTCTTTGCGCAGCCATGGACCTCATATCTATGTAGTTTCCCGTCTAAAGCAATTCGATTGCGTATGTTACCGTTACACTTTGATGGGCAGCGTCGTTCAGTTTTGCATTCGCTCTCACCACCAGCATGTTTCCGGGCTGGTGTGGGGGGGATCAGCATCTGAGCACCTTTTGGTGCCTAGTTGAAGGGATCACTCCTCATCCAATTAAATAGCACCGGGTTTGCTGCAGCGCCAGCATTAAGTGGGTCTCCATCAACATGGTTTTATGCGCATTTTCGATTTGCGCTTGAGGGAGGTGGAAAAGTTGGCATATCTACAAAAGGTAATCAGTGCAATGGAAAGATTTAGCCTATAATGGCAGGGCAGCATTGCACTTCTTAGTGTACAGCCTGTCGAAATTTATTGGGGGAAGAAGAAGAAGAAGAAAGAAGGGTCACAAAAACACGTGACTGAAATGTTACTCCAGCTTTAATTTTCTTGTCCACTTGGCCAAAATTGTTGGACAATATGGTACATGGACCGATGAGGATACCACAACATTTACTGAGTTCTAGTGAAAACCAGGTATTACTACAATAATAGGTGGGAAGCAGCAACAAAATGTGATCATGTGTTTTATTTTTTCTTCTTTAGTTGCGGTTTTATTAATGGTTGACTTGGTCATGTGTCAACAGCCAATGGCGCTTTTTAGTTGCGTCATCAACGTGCATTCATATCCTTCTTCTGTGGTGACCTGGATTTTGAGGTGTTATTGCGCCAATTATTTCCACAATCATTTAATCTGTTGATTATCGATGAATCTTTGATAATGTTGCTTGGTGTTTCCCAATCCTCGAAATAAGGGCCCTTGAAACTGTAAATATATTGATTAATAATCGACTATTCACTTTATTGTTGGAGCTGTGTATTTTCTATTGGATTGTTGCAAATTTGATTAAAATTCATCTTGTATTTTTTATGGAAACCTGAATTTTGTCTTCCTGTGTTTGCATTTAATAACTTGTGATCCCTCCGTGGACTCCAAGTGGAAAGACAGTGTTATTCAAATATATTTAAACAAGGAATTAACTTGAGCTGTGTGCCAATTTCTTGTTGAAAGGCGAGGTTGTCTGTAGACATAAATACACAATGTAAGATAATAGCCAAGAACTATTGATGGAATTCTGAATGAGTTAAATGTGTCTCAATTTTACCATATAAGAAAAATAATCCCTTAGCAATGAGTGATATTTTATTATTGCTGCTTAACTCGGCATATAGAGGTTCAGAGCTAGTTTAATGATTCACTCAAACCATCAGTGACACTGCTGCTGTGTCTGAGCCCTTTGAACTCAGACTGTTGCTGTCACTCAAGAATGACAAAAATATCCTTTCTTATTCCTTCTTGTACTGTGCTTTTCCTTAATGGCTGGCTATTGATAGTGCTGTGTGACATGTCCCAGGGATAGGAGCCAGTAGTTGTTATATAGGTTGTTTATCTCAGAGGCACGATATCTTGACCTCAGTGGCTGTGGTTCTGCTAGATAGCGTCTTCTCTGCTCCTCTTTTACGGACAAACAACCTTTCAGATTTGAATTTGAGGTCCACCCATACCTTAAATCTTGTCTCTGATCAACATGTGAGACTAGGTTCTATAATTCCCATATATATTTGTAGATTAATAGTCAGTACACTTTACTTTATTTCTGTACTTGCATATCTTTCAACAGCTGGGCTTCATGTAATATTTGAAAGTTTTAAGTTCAACGTAAACAGGGTTTTCACTCTCAGAGTGTGTAATTTTCTATCAATGTAAATAGCAACTTATGAATTAAACATTGAGTGCAAATATTAAAATGACCCAGCGTCACAATATTAAACCCAATATCAACGTGAAGATGCAGAAAATACCTCTTGAATGTTGAATCATTCCATTCACTTCAAACTTAATTACAAAACTGGAAATGTATTTATATTTTATGACCTTTCACAGCCCTCCCGCAGTACAGTCATGGCACACGAAGGGGCCGCGGCCCACACTTTGGGAATCGCTGGACTAGATCTTTTGGATTTTGTCTTGCTTACTGGGTTCATTGAGTGTGCTAGTGATTTTGTGATTTCTGCTAATCTAGCATTTAAGCTTGCTGCTAAAATAAGCGCCTTCCGTGGTTACTGGACGGGCGTCACTGTGTGACGTGACCCGCTATGCGGATCACACTTTTCTTCGAGGCACTTGTCGCTCGTCACGACTGTGCCCAACTCACCACGCTTGAGTCCCCCTCACTGCTGTTTGATATGTCCACTCCTTTCATCGTCATGCGCTACACTCGAGTCACCAACACAAGTTGAAAAAGTGTTTTCAAAAGCAGCTAATCCACGTCCTCAGTTTCTTGTTAAATGGCGTTTAACAGTCATTTAAAACACTTTAGGCCATTGGTCTAAGATGACTTTGAGCCTAGTATAAAAGGAAAGCATGGAAAGCTAATTAGTCTGGTTGTGTATTGCGAAGTGAAATTGTTTTAAGTTTTATATACTTATGATGGAGCTTTGCTTATCTTTCTTTTTCTGTGTGGATTGTAAGGCCAAGGTAATTCCAAGCAGACGTTTCATAGAGTTTGAGTGATTCCTTTGAAATTTGTGACACCTCCATTTAAATTTAGCTTCACAAAGGCAGCTTGAACAACAAAAAACTGATAAACTCTTGTCTTGATGAACTCTGAACGTGCACACACACACACACACACACACTCAGCAAAATATCATAAATTAGTCATCCTGACTGCTTGAGGGTCTGACTATACTGCAAGGCACTTTACCATACAATAGTGTTAGTTCTGGTATCTATCTTTCTGATTTATATGTAAGAATATCTGTGGCCTTATTTTTTAACTGTAACATCGCTGGATATATAAAATATAAGTATTCTTCTGAACCTAAGAGTTGTTTCAGTGTGTGGAGTTGCTGCAGGCTGTGCTGCACAATATCAATTTTGGCATCATGGTATGCAGTCCTATGCTGGAGTAAACTTCTTCACACACACCCAAACTGTCAAAGTTGTCAGGCTGACAAAGATCGGCTAGTGGCTATCATGTCATGCAGGTTTGGCCAAATACGTGGTTTCTCAGGTCTGGCTTGAACCTCTCTTGGGTAAAGGTTATGTAATGTACATTTATTTTTAAGTCTTTAAAGCTTTGTGAATCTACAGTATGTCTCACATCGTCATGTCTTGCACCAGATAGATTTGAACTAAGAATACACCTAAAGACTTAGTTCACTTCTCTGTATTAGTCTTTAATAGCTTTGTGTACATATTTGTCGATCGAAAATGGCGTTCCCTACCGCAAACTGAGAGTGTCCTGAAATTGAAACTGTAGGGACAACAAGGTCAGACCGTTGCAGTAAGTGACAGGGACGGCAGGACCTTGGGCCACAGAGCCGCTTTGTAGAATCACATGCAACAAAGATCGCCGATAGCGTCTCATCTTCAAAGTGGCCTCATTTTTGAATACTTTTCATCCTATAGACATGAAGAACTCAGCTAATGGTGAAATTGTGGCTAAATTAAATCAGCCTTCCTGGTCTTCTTACCTCCTAAATGAGAAATATTCTTTTCAAAGTCACTACTTTGACATTTAGTTGCTTTATTGATATATAATGAGAATGCAGCACGGTGTGATTTCAGTGATAGAATTTGAATCTGATTCAAAACCCCCAAGGCTGAGACAAACCTGATTCATAGGTGGACGTTCAATTGGATGACGGAATAATCAGTCAGTGTTTGAAATGCCTGATGAGCAAATGAGTAAATGATTACACTATATGACCTCTCACCATTTGCACACACATCTTCACATGGATTATGAGTTGTAACGATGTGTCATTTTGCATTGCTGAGGTTTTGAAAATGTCAAAGTAATTAATAGAAGCTTGACTTTTCTTGTAAACCTCTCCTTTTTAACTCCAGTATTTTATTGAATGCAAGCCGCACATTTTAGGGACCTCGGTGTCTTTCACCAGAGCATGTAGAAATTGAATGAGTTTGTTTAAATAAATGTTTGCATGAGTCAGTTTCATGAGCAAACATAATTATAAGCACTTGGCAACAGTTTACTGTTTATTCCTTCCCGAGGCATTTAAATGGCTCTATACTGCAGATATTTGGAAACTTTATTTAGTCGTGGAGATTATCTGACTTGACATGTTGTGTTATCTTCACTGATAAAAATCCATTAATATTACCTTAAGTGTCAGAAAATATGGAGCATTGCACTCATTAAACAGCGAAAGTACATAGCTTCATCCAGATCTTTAGGGTTACATGAAAAACACATACAAACATTAGTTTAAATCACCAATTGTTCAAATTAATGAAACATTTATAGTATAAATTTGTATGAAACAAAAACTGGTAATATTTATAGTCTATATGTCAAGTAGCAGTTCTGATAGTTTTATTTTCAGTTTAGAGATCATCTCGTGTTCCTCATACGTGAAGTAAGAAGAGCTGAAGAGGAAAAGTGTGTTGACGCCGTCACCTCTGACTGTGCGTTCTTATGATCTGGCATCCTGACAGCATTTGAGGTTCCAGTCTGTGGGGGTGAAGAAACGCCCTCAGCTACAAGCCATGCGGCAGCACAAGGAGGGCTGGGTGTCTCTGCTTTGTACCCTCCACATTTACATGGCCTGACCCAGTTCAGCAGTGGTTAGCAGTGGGGGGAGGGGCAGTCTGGGAAAGCTAAAAATACCAACCGGCGCATTAGGCAGCTCCATTGCAGAGGGATCCCTAGAATTGCTATCCTTGACTTGCATTGGGTTTTTTGGCACATTGACGTGTACAAACTGCCAGAGGGTTTCCTTAGTATGGAAACAAAGACATGAGCATGTTTCTGAGATGGCCACCTCTGTTGTCCTCTACTTTTTCCACTTGCCTCATCCCCTCTGGGTGGTGTGAGTCTAATGTGTGATCACAGCCTTAAATAGCTTAGGTATAGAAGAGACTTACGACCTTTAGTCTCCAGTCCTCGAGTAAAACTGCACATATTTATGCTGAGCTGTGTTTTTGCAGTGGTTGCCTACAAAGGGTTAACCATAGCCCCCTGTCATTCAACCATACGATGCCAGCTGTTGGCTTGGAGATCCAATCACAATGATTTTCCACTGTTGTGACATGTGACCTGCTCCGCAACCTGAAACTGTCGCAGCACAGCAAATGTTGGCACTTCCCTCAGCCTGGCGTTGCCGCTTGTGGGGTTAGGGAGTGTGAATGTGGGAGAGGACTCTTAGAGTAAGACATGAAAACAGGGAAATGGAGAAGGCACAGAATTACAGTCATCACCCACAAGCTGCTGCACATGTGCGCTGTCCATGTGGTACAAGTGAAATATTACTTCTTATTTAGGTGAAGTCATTTGGGCTTCATTCACATGTTCAAAAAGCAATGGGCTTTTGCAAGGTGCAATATGAAATTCACTTGTACATGGATGAGCCGTGCAGCTAGAGACAAAGTCCCCGGGTGTTACCAAGAATGAGTGGGCAAAAAAGCTTGGTTTCAGAAACAGCTGCAGGTAATTGTCACCTTTCTTTCTCCTGTGTGAGGTGTAGCTTGCATAGCAGTCTATGGATCTTGGGCAACAGAGAGTTAGCTCAGTGTTCCTGAGCTCTGTCTAAAAATAGTCCTTTTCACTTTTCCCTGGAAGTCAAATTTGTGGTTTGAGGTGGTGTCATTTGACGGTATTATGCAGGACGACATTGTACATGTTGTCATTTAAACTCGGAAATTAGAAATGGACATTTCAGCACGTGCCACGGACCCTAAACTCTGTGGTCAGTACAATTCGTGCAAAGTAGAGAGTTGTACTCCCCCCTCTCAAAATAGTGACTTATGCGATCTCTTCCACCATAGCCATGTACCCGGCCCTGCAATTATACTGTGTAATAAATAATAAATTCTGTCCCGTTTTCCACAGCAGATGGCTCCAAATAGAATCTCAACATGTGACAGAATAGTTTCCAAGAATCTCAATGGAATAAGCTGCAAGCTTTCATTTGTGCAGTGAGCAATAATAAACGCTACATTTTCTCTCCTTCCGCATCTGCGTCCCAGTTTGACACGCCGGCATATTCTGAGATTTGGATTTGTGCGTTTGAAGTCCTCTTTGATATAAAGAAGCATGAATGGCAGCCTCTGATCTCTCCTCTTATAGCCAGATATTCAGAAGTAAGTACAAAAGCAGGGGGATAACTGCATCATTTTCCCAGACGAGGGAGAACATCCCTGTCTGGATATTTTTTTTCGTTTCAGATGGCTAAAATCAAGTCTCCTTCTACGCAGAGTATATGCTGTCATAGCTTTCTGCCTCAAAGTACAGTGTAGTGTTTCACAAATTGTTTCGGACGACTAATCATGCTCATCTTGTCGAATGTTCACATAAATCCAATCCGACATGAATGGATCAGCCTCATTGTGTTAGGTTGATTAAAGCTGAATGGACGGCAACCTCTTATTTGAATAGACTCCCCCATGTAGAACACCGTGGCGCTCCCTGATGCCACAGATAGTCTTAATTGGATTAAGCGGAAGGCTTTTCCTAAGGTAATCAGTCAGTCACTACGTTACCCCACCAGTTACACTGTAGAAAGGCTTGCAGCTTCTTCTTTTTTCCTGCCTTCGATAGAGTTTTCTTTTAAACAACCCCACCTATGTTTACATGTATGATAGGATGGTGTACTTATGTAACATTCTGTTTACAATAGTTGTAATTTTCCACTTAGTGATGTCTTCCGTAAATGTGAATATAGACTGGGGGGTACAGTAGCTGTTTTATTAATAATAATAATAATAATAATAATAATAATAATAATAATAATGATAATAATAAGCGAAAATCTAGGGAATATTAATGTTTTAAGAGCAAGCAAGGTGGAACTAATAACAATAGCATAATATCAAAATAATAGAGTTAGACCGATTAATTAGTTAATATTTCATAATATCATCGGCACTGCCCAATTGTTATAAAAAATTAATGTTAACTTCATTACAAACGCGCGAAACACACGCGACCCGTTTTATGTATTTAACAACTAGTTCATTCAAAAATGTTAATTGAAAATACTGTATATACATGCGGTACAGTGTAGACGTAAAGTATAGATTGGTGACTGAATTCAAGTAAATATTTGTCAACATTAAACAGTCACATTTGATTTGTTTTTCTGTGTCCGCTTCAGTATTAACTACAGCACCAAATACTCATATTGTCTGTCCATTGACACGGACGTGCCTCTCTGCTCTCACAATGGGTCACTGAATAGTTGGTTGCATGGTAGGGTTGGGCGCATTATCTCCGATGTTGATGTTGCAGTGTGGAGTCAGCAGTGTGATGCCACTTCCCTCTCCCAGTTACACACACACGCAATAATTTAATTGTCTATGCTATCATGTAAAATATATATATATACTTTCTTCCTTTGCTCCTTTTCAGTACCAGGGACAGCACGGCTGCTACGTTAACGGACTAATTGCCCTAAAATTACACTGGCAAAGTAGTTCTCTGACACACCAAACCAGCAGAATTGTATCATGTGGTTTACTGGAGGTTCAGCTGTTTATATGCTGTAACACATTTTAGTCAGCATTATAGCTCGTATGTACTGATGTGCGCTAAGAAGCTTTAACATGCATCCTTCAGCCAGTTAGAGAGCACTCGCCAAACATGGTCGGTTCATCTGCCAAAATGCAAAAAAATAAGGAGTTACTAATGGAAACTCCTCGGGTCTGAGACAGCTGCTCGAAGATTTGAGTATGTTGTAACAGAAGGGGAACATTGTAGAGGTGAGAAGTTAAACAATTAAAATTTCAATGCGGGAAAATGCTTGGGAGCAGCTCAGGGCAGACTGATTACTGAGAGCTAATGCCCCATTCTACTCCCATACTCGACGGGGAAGCAGGAGTGCACAGTAACACACGTGATTGGTTCAGAAGAGAAATTAATATTATAGATAGTTTTGCACAGTAAAAACTCAGCGTAATTGAGGAAAATAATTAACAGTCGAGTTCTTTTCTGGTCTGGTTTTTGATATCAGCAGAAAAAGCTTCTTTCAGTTTGAGGAAACAGAAACCCCCACCCTTTATAACTCTTGATTTTGCCCTCCACACGAATGGAGCACAATAAAATGGCATTTGCTATGGATTCATTGTGAAAATATATAACTAATTGTCCAGATCCACACAAAATATCGCATGGGGGTGTTGTATCTTGCCCAAACACAAGTCCTTCAATGTTGCTACGGTACAAGAGCTGTGTCACTCAAGGTAACCCTTGTGTATGTTTTGCTCTCTTTCAGATCTTCATGCATGGTGATTTCCGGCTCTGCGGGTGATCCTCAGTCACCATGAAAGACTAGGAAAAGGAACTCGGTTCTCCAAGGGAAATGGCTTGTCTTGTAATATCCCTGCCCTACTACCTGGCATATGACTCCAGCTGCCTCTGAAGGCCCTGTCAGCTGTTTATGGGAACTACTACTTGGTTCGCACTCTTGAGGATTTAAGTTTTTCCTGGACACCTCCTCTCCTCCCCCGATTTTTACCCCCACGCTATTGAGCCAAAGCATCAACGCTTTGCAATAGAGTGGGGAGCTGCTGAGACAATGGCAAACAACTCGTACAGTGGGGTTAAGAACTCCATCGTGGAGGCCAACCATGATGGAGAGTTTGGCTGCACGCTCAAAGACCTGCGCTCTCTTATGGAACTGAGAGGCGCAGAGGCGCTTAACAAAATTGGGGAATCTTTTGGGGATACTCAAGGACTCTGCACCCGATTAAAATCATCACCTATAGATGGTAGAGTAACATTCTCATTACACTGATGATGATTGTTGTTTTAACTCAATCTAATACAGGATTTTTGCCATTAGCAAGTGCTTGTTGGAATGCTAATGTGGTGTACACATAGTTCAGGAGGCATGTCATTGGCCATATCAGGCACATTGTGGACACCTTGACATCACTTCCTTGGAAAGCTCATATGCCAGACAGGTGGTGAGGCAGGCCGGTTCTGACCTGGGCCAGTCCTGCTCTATTTCAAGGCCTATGTGGAAATGCCCCCCACCCACACACACACACACACACACACACACACACACACACACTCTCTCTTCCTTTTCACCTCTGTGTGTCTCTGCGTGCATGTCTGTGTGTCCTCGGTGTGTAGGCCTCAGACAGAGCAGCTGTCTGAGGCCTGGCCAGAGAAGCAGGTTTGTGCTATTGCGTTGGGCGGTTCAATGTAGGCAGACAAAACTAAAGTGTTTGCCACAAGGGCAGGACCACGGTGATAGCTGTGGGAAAATAAAAATCCACTACAACCAAGCACTGTTTCATAGAAGTGCAGAAATAAATCAAAAATCCTACAACTTCTATAAAAGCTGCCTGTGTTTAGCGGTTTAAAAAGACAATTGATAAAACTGGGGCAGTGGTGAATGGTACCTCTCACTTTTTTTCCCCCTTTCTCTCTCTCTGTTTGTCTCGATAGACAGTCTGCCTAATCGCTAGTGTAACCTTGACTGAACTCTTATGGGAGGGGATTTGCAGTTTGATCCCAGATTAAAATGGCACCACATATTCATTGCAGTAGCATCAGTCTCCTGTATGAATTGTCCTAAAGCAAAAAAAAAAGAATGATCTAAATGGTATAGCATCACTAATGCACCGTTGCATCTTATGACCTTTGATATCAAGTTCGGTTGATGCCACACAGTCTCTTATCTTCTTTCATTCTGTTTTTACAGACTAGAAGTTCATTTTTGTGAGTTTGGTGGCTGTGAACTTACTTGGAAGCAGTAATTTTAAATGTCTGTCAGTGTTTAGCACGCGTTCTATGTTTTAAATAGGATTTTTGTTTTATATCTGCACTTGTACGCAACAGCACTGAATACCTAGATTTTTATTTTTCATTACTGTAGATGTTGGCCCACATACAGTAAAAGATTATGCCGTAAATTCGGTTATCCTGAGGATGCCAATGCGGAAGTGAAAATACACTGAAAATTGATTAATTTCGTCTTGTTGAACAGAAGCCTGGTTGCAGGTGACGCAGCTTGCATCACGACTCTGGATGCTTCAGAACAGGCAGCCTCTGCATTTGTCACTGGTTTGTGAAATTTAAGCGGTCATTTAAGATTACAGGAGTTTCACATTTGACATGGATTTCTGATAAATGGGTTGGTCACTTCTCAAATTTTGTAAGCAAAAACCTTTGTTAATCCTCCACGTTTCCAAGAAGTTTTACTCAACCTGTGTTGCAGCTGTGCATTAATGCTCCTCTCTACTTTTTAAATTTGCTCAAATCTAACACTCAAGCACGTTTGATATCAACACTGCTGCATTTTCCATGTTGCAACATAAGGGTGGATATCTCTTTTATCTCATAAAGGTATTATTTAATTTGGGTTCGAATAGATTTTTGGTAATTAACACACCAGTGGTAGATGGTTAATCATGCTCACTGAACAATTGGCTTTCTTAACACCGACAATGAGCTCTACTAAAAGCTTATTCAAATGTTACATTTGTCTGTTTGACAGATGCAAACCATTAACCCCAATAGCAGTTGCTGCAGTGTAATGAAATAACAGCTGAAGCCTGAAGGGCATTAATCACAGACGGAGCACAGACCAAAACTAATAGTTGAGACTGTGTTGATTTTTACACGTGTCCTCCAGGTTGTGTTAGCATGCTGCACTTGTCATACACGACCACCACATCTCGATCGAGGTGAGGATTGCTCTCCCATGTTCACCAATACCTGAGGGCTCTAGCTGTTGGTCGTTTGGTGTTGTTTTGTTCTTTTTTGTCATTATTCACTTCATTTCCTCCGTCTCTGTGCATTCTCAAAGTTTACTCTGTTGCCAGAGTTTGAGGTTTGCCTCACTCAACTTCCATTTTTATTGGGAAACATTATTCAGATTATGGAAATAAAAGGTTACTCATGTTTGTGGCTATTCCTGGAGGAGTTGAGGACATAGCACCAGTGATGTCGTCAGTTTGGCTTCGATTTTTAACTTTTATGGGGAATAACGTGTGGGAATTTTCAGCCTTTGCTTGGCAGGGAGGATACATTGAAGAAGGCAGCGTTGGAAGTTAAGGATTTATGTGTTTTTGGTCAGGTCTTAGCACATGAGACGTGGTTATAGCAATATTGCTGCTTTTATTTTTTGGGCGAAGGTCAATTTGTTAGAACATTTTGCTTCCGACCTGCACATGTATTCATACGCATCGGAATGCATATTTTTTGACGGCATGACATAAAAAAACGATTATTATTATTATTATTACTATTATCATTACATGTATCATCATCATCATTAGACGTTAGACACCAGCTCCACTTGTTTTCTTTCCATAAAGCGATTCTTTTTTGTGCTCTAAATAATTAATTTGCTTGGGATCCATCAAAATTCTCCCCTGAATAACTCCTAATTTCATACCATTTATTTGCGTCATCGTTAATCACTGTGTAAAAGTCTTTTGGGTGGCAGACAGAGGAGTTATTAATGGTTTGTGCTGCTGTGTGAGGTTTTTCCAGATTTTTTTTGTCATCTTGCTTGAAGACTCTGCATCACTTGTGATTGTGCTTTTTGTCTGTTTCTTATGTGTCAGCTACAAAATAGCTTGTCGTCCCATCATTTTATTTTCTCAGCATTAAATATCACATCTCAGGGTCATAGTATATAGTATTGTTGTCGAAATTGTGCCCCGGTGTCTATTAGGGTGTGGAATTGCTTTTGTTTGCACATCCGTATCGGTTGATATTCAAATTTCATGTGCGATGTGAGCATCAGTAGGAGGGGTGGGCACAAGTCACTGCCATTTGTAACAGTAGGAAAAAGTAATGCTGTAGCATCAATATTCTCTGCTCCTTCTCATGCTGCAGCGTTTCTCCACTCCCTATGGGATCCCACGGTTCCTCTACATAATGAGATTTATCAAATAGGAAGGCCACTCCGCATCAATATTATCGACAGTGTTCCCCCAGCCCCCCCTTCACAATTATTCCCCTGTTGATTTCTATTTTGGTGGAGTCAAATATTTGGGTTCCAGCCTATTGATTGGATTCGCCGGGGGGCTGAGAGGCTTCCGCAATTGGACTGCAGTTCAAGAGCTGACAGGCTGTGTGTGTGTGTGTGTGTGAGTCAGTCCAGACTCCACAATTCCTTGTTCGTCCGGAAGGTTCAGACTCTTAAATGAAAGTGAATTCCGTGCGACTTAAGGGGCTGGAGCTGCTTGTCTTCATGTCTGGATTCAGAATGATATGCTTAGATAAGCTTTTGCCAGTGAGTGAATGCTCGTGGCCAGACTCGGCTTTGGTTATGGAGCTAGTTTGTCTTATGCCTTTCCCTTTTTTTTTTAAGTTATTCAAGGTGGGAACAGATAATCTATGGCTGATTTTGTAGATTGTAATGCGCATGTAGACCCTTGCTAGTGATATTAGTTTCATCAACATTCTGTGATCAAAGTACATAAAAGTACAAATTAAATTCTATTTGTTTGGAAGTAGAACGATCATGTAGTAATTATAAGGAAATGTTAGTGCCGTTCCATTCATTAAACAAAGCCCAGAAGCTCATTAATCCAAAATTTGCTTGATGTGCAGCAACACCCAGAAATACCCTTATTACTTAAAAGAACCCTTGGGGAGAAAGTGTGAGCACTTTTTCGGGTCATTTTCAGCACAGCAATTTTACAACATTTTAGAAACTGTGAAAAGCTCGACTTCTTTTTTTGGGGACAGCAAAAGCATTTGAGTCATTAGATAAATATGTATGGGTACTTTCCCCAGTGGGAATTTTGATGATTGTATAGTGGGTCATGTAGTCTTCGAGCATGAATTTTGGAAAGAGTGACGGCCCTTTAGTCGGGTTATTCTCTCAGCCGTCTTAATGTTTGTCTTGTATCATGAATTCATTCTATTTTTTCAATGTTTTACAAAGGACAGTATTACATTTTTTTAAAAAAGAGCAGACCTCAACACTAAACTGTCCGTCTTCTAGTAACTGTTAGGTCCAGTCCAGGATTCCAGATGAGGTTACAAAGACCCCGAGTGTGCAAAGCATTTACCTCCAGTAAAAGTCAGGCAGCATCTTCCTTTCCTTGTGGTATTGTGTTCCTGAAATGGACACATCTCTTTGAATTCCCATTTCTGTAAAATGGCTCGCTAAAAGGATCTGCTCCATCGTGATGGGCGGTGTGTCGTCGTCACTTCCCCTGTTTCTTCTGACGGACAGTTCCAGAGGGAAGTCTTACCTCAACCCTTCACAAGTGGCTTAAATGAGGGGTCACCCAGGGACAGGCAGTCAAATTAAATGGTTAATGATTAGCTTTTTGGCTCGAGACGCACTCTGGGTGCTAAAATGATGCGAGGGGGCCCAAGGCCAGGCCTATTTTCTTTTTTGTGGCAGCGGAGGGACGACGTGTTGATCGTCCTGCGTTGCTGTGTTTTTATTGCTCTAATGCAAAGGGAAAATGTGCCGTTAGATTGAACGGGGGTATTAGCTGTCAGCATGTTTTCATTAAACGGCGTAGAGAATTAAAGCAGACGGTGAGAGACGGCCAGCGAGCAGCAACAGGCACTTAAACCCTGTGCCCTTTTTAATGTCCCGGTGCTGGTGAGTCATCGTTGTCACTCTCGTCGGCGTGAGTTTGTAATGATAATCCACCGTGTAACTGGTGACACAGGATTGATGACTGGTATTTGTTTAAAGTGAGAAATGGGTACAAATGCAGGAGAGGAAACTAATGTAGGCTGTGTTTCAGTGGCACACGACATGCTCCACTCTGCTCATACGTTTTCTCATTTTAACAATGGATCGACGTAACTCATTCAGGACCAACGAATATTCACATTCGCATTGATACGATTTTTAATTATGGCGACTGCATTGTTAACGTGTGTGTTCAGTGAGAAGCAGGAGAGATAAATCAGTTTGGCTACAGATTAATTGCTCGTTTTATTAAACTAAAGTGTGATAATATTTACAGCTCAAGGGAGCACAGAATAATTAATGAGCAAATTACTCCTGTTGTATATTTATTAGAACTGAGATGAACCGAAAGGAATTGATTGATTTTTTTTTCTCCACATTTGATTGGAGGTGTATGATCACTTTTACGGTCTCATGCACGCACTGTGTTTGCATAACGCTTCTGGTCATAGCTAAACAAGATAAACAAGTGATCTATCAATAAAAACTATAGGTTGTTATTGAGAATAACATCAGAGAGATTAACTAAACAAAAATGGTTTTAAATGCACTGCACTCTTCTATGTAATGCCCTTTTTAATATTTTGTACAGCGGTAGACACTGGCACTTTTCAGTGAGGGGCGTGAATGAGGGCTGCAACACTTAATGACTTAGTCATTTACTGAGTTAATCACCAGCTATCGCGATAAAAAAGCAATGTTCTGAGACTGCAGCTTCTTAAATGCAAATATCTTCTGGGGTTTTGTGCCTCTGTGAGTGTAAAATTTGTATCTTAGACATTTTGAAAAAACAAAATAATCAGTAGATTAAAGAATCATGAAAATATGTAGTAGTTAGTATAATCAGAACACTGAGGGTATTTGTTAATATTTATCTTTTGAGATGACTAGAAATGCTGTACTGTATTTGGCTGTTAGTCAGTGTCCGTCCGTCCATACGCTGACTCGCTCCCTGTAAAGATGCAGCAGTTCCCGCTAGTGCCCGCCTCCCTTTCACCATCAGTAGCTTTAGTCTAATTTCGCCTCAGTCCCTTACACCCTCACACTCACCCCCGATCCTCACCCTCCCTCCCCCATCCGTCTGTCAGTAGCAGTTTCACACAGTCACTCTTCCCTTGCCCCTAATTCTGCTCCACCTCCACCACACACACACACACACACAGCTCCATCCAGGCTGCACAGCCACCCACGCACAGTCAGTCAGTCAGCATGAACAGAGCTGAAAAACTGTCACGCATCATCAAACGTGCGAAGGGCCTTTTCAATATATGACTCTGTGCCTTGAACGTGGAGACATTTGAATGGGTTTGCTTGCAGAAATACACTGTGTTCATGTGGATGAATGGCTCTCTGGCTAACCCAGACACGCAGCAGTGTGTGTGTGTGTGTGTGTGTGTAAAAGAGGTGACTCTGTAACAGGATTGTGGCATGCGAGTGTGTACAGCTGCCTCGTCCTCTGCGGTCATTCGCGGCCTTTGTATTGAAACAAGGCAGTTTCGCGTGGATTAGCGTTGACCTCTGTCCTCGCATTCTTTGACGCCGGCGTACCTGAATGAAGAGGTGAGCATGTTTGACATGCCTGCACGAGGTGCACCATTGTCGTCCGGCGTTGTCCTGTCAAAAATGTGGATCCTGTGCACGTTGCTGTGGTTTTGGTGCCCCGGTGACGAGCTGACCTTTTACTTTTTCTTTTTTTTTTTTTTGGGAGAAAATCTGTGAGCTAAATGTGAACTGTCATTTTCGTGACATTGGGGGAGAAAAAAATATTCTGCAAGTCTGACTAAAACGAAACGAAAAACGTGTTAACACCCATTCGCCCAGGGAGAATATCGCCACCTAGTGCCGCAGAGGTGGACACACCTTTTGTTATTAAATCAACTCCCTTCTGTAGTGTTTGTGTAAAGGGACGACAGCATGTGAACGGCGTAGGCGAGCTTTACTCTGCATGGAGTGCTGAGTGCTGCATTTATCTGCGCTCAGCACATTAGAACATTTTTATAATGCTCCAGTGCTGAGGCAGAGACATTATGTCTTTGTTCTGGTCGTCCGTCTGTATGTGCCATTCTTTTGAATGAAGTATCTCAAAATGTCTTCAGGGAATCTGCATTCTGAAACCTCACAAACTCTTCTTTGCCTTTTATAAATGCATCATCTTAAGAATGATTCAAGAGAATCCTTTTATATTTGATAAGTAAGTGTTCACTCACATAGCGACTCTGAGTCTTCGTGTAACTCGCAATTTAAGTTTTAATTTGACTTGAATATTTAACTAACTAACTAACCCCCCCTCTGTTTTTCTCTCCCCAGGTCTAAGTGGGCAGCCTGCAGACATCGAGAAGCGGAAAACAGTGTTTGGGCAGAATTTTATACCACCCAAAAAGCCCAAAACCTTCTTACAATTAGTGTGGGAGGCACTACAGGATGTCACACTGATTATCCTAGAAGTGGCAGCCATAGTTTCACTAGGCCTTTCTTTTTATAAACCTCCAGATGCCAAAAGAGAAAGTAAGCACATCATTAAAACTCTACTGTCTATACTGTTCTTTTTCTCTTTTATTGGTCCATGCTACCGCTAGTCTTTTTCGTCCCATTTATTTGGTGATTGGATGATGTGATAAACTTAACGTGACAGTTTTATTGGAGCCTCTTGGATTGAGATGTGCCCCTTGTTCCCTCCGTAGATTGTGGAAGGGCCGCTGGAGGTATAGAGGATGAAAATGAAGCAGAGGCAGGTTGGATCGAGGGTGCTGCGATTCTTCTCTCGGTAATCTGTGTGGTGCTGGTGACGGCGTTCAACGACTGGAGTAAAGAGAAACAGTTTAGGGGCCTCCAGAGCCGCATTGAGCAAGAGCAGAAATTCACTGTCGTACGCGGCGGACAAGTCATCCAGATTCCTGTGGCTGAGATCGTGGTCGGCGACATTGCACAAGTAAAATATGGTAAGAAGTCATTTAATGAAACGTTTCGTAGATGGATAAAGATTAAAACTGTCATATAAGAGCAGACGAATGTGCACGTTTTTCATTCGCCGTGTGTTTCAGGTGATCTTTTGCCTGCTGACGGAGTTTTACTCCAAGGCAACGACCTGAAGATTGATGAGAGCTCACTCACGGGAGAGTCGGACCATGTCAAGAAAACGCAAGAGAAAGATCCAATGCTGTTATCAGGTAACATTTAGACTTCACTTTTATTTCAATTCCCAAAGGTTAATCACCTTGGCTGGTTGTAAAGCATAATAGTAACGGCGCATGTAAGTGTTTGTGTGTTTACTCTGCTTCTCCAGTGCTTTTTTTGTTTTCCCCCGAGCCCCGGCTGTGTCGCTTCTGCCATCACTCCCACTAATGAAAGCCTCCGTTAATTAACAAAAGCACAGGCAAACTTTCAAATACCATTTTTCTTTTCAATCGGACACCAATTTAAATGTCATTTTATTCTTGACTTTTACTTGTTTTCTTCGTCTGTTCCCTGTACGCCGGCCAAATTTGTTTTGTTTTTATGTCTTTACAACAACAGAGGGCTGTAGATATCATCGTCCATTTGCGCTTTCGTTTAATTCACCCAGACTGACAATTGGCTTTTGATTAAAGGCTATAAAATTTGATCAAAAGGCTGGAGGGTATTTGCATCACTGTCGCTTTGTCTTTTCTCTTGCAAATGTGCCATTCCTTTTGTATTTATTCCCTTCATTTGAAAACTTGCATTCATTTTTCCTGCCTTTGTGTTGCCTAACGTGCCATTTGAAAGTCTAGTCTAAACCACTGTCTCTGTATTCAAAGGAAACGAGCCTAATGTTTAGTCAAAGCTGCAAATAAGTTAGCAATGTACAGTTTATTTGCTGGAGTAATAAACAGAAACCGGGTACATGAACTGTAATCTTGGAAACATCACATGTGTCATTTAGTCTGATTCTGTGCTTGGCCTCTCCCTCCATTTTCTTATTGACTCACAGTTTTTCCCTTTTTCTGTCAAAAGGCACTCATGTAATGGAAGGCTCAGGGAAAATGGTGGTCACCGCTGTGGGTGTCAACTCTCAAACTGGAATTATCTTCACTTTACTTGGGAGTGGCGAGGACGATGACGAAGATGAGGAGGAAAAGAAAAAGGAGAAGGAGGAGAAGAAGAAACAGAGGAAAAGTAAGTACTGACCCACTTATTTCTGTGTATTGATCTGTCATCATACATCATTTTAACAGGTTTCTCTCTACCAGTTACATGAGATTTTCACCAGTTTTGGCTGCAGTTAACGATCGTTTCCATGACCAGTAACCTGCACTACATTTGCTTGGTTATTTATTCATTCTATAAAACAACGTACAGTATATAATGGTGTGAATAGTTTCCTCTTTATCGAATGACGTCAAACACTTCAAAGAATGAACTGTAAATCATTAAGTCCTCACATTTGAAAAGGTGAAACCAAAAACTCGGGTTTGTTTTTTTCTGGCTATTAAAATGAGCGCTGACAAGTCCTGTCAAGAAATCAATTGACTAAAAGCTGTAACTCCTAAGTTGTGATCCGTTGTACCAATATAGATTTTCATTCACCCTGCCTTCCTTTTGAATCTAAGCAAATGATCCTAATGATATACAATGACATACACACATAATTATACTTGATAGAACCTAATAATTATTAACTTTCATTTCATGGTGTATTTCTCCACAGACAAAAAGCAGGATGGATCTGTAGAAAATCGTAAGAAGGGTAAGTTGCTACCAAACTAATATACACTATCCATGTTACCTTTGCGTCTTCGCCTTTAGGAGTTTCTTTTTTTGTGTTTGATATGTAATGAGGGGTTGCATATTTCGCTGTGACCCTGTGTCAGTGTATTTTTGGTACAGGATGTTCCTGCCTGTCCATTGTACCGTTCGACCCTCCCTTCTGTCTCACTCTCTCCTCCTTTGCCGTCCTTGTTTGACACATTGCGCTTCGAGCAGCAGGTGCTACTGAATCCAGTTATAGCGATTAGTGATGAGGAGATTAAAGCCATGCAACAATTCTGGAGCCCTAACATCTGCTTTACCCACCCATCTCTCCTTGTCTGACTCTCCCTTGGCCCCCATAGTTTAATTTGCATTGATGTCCCACTCTAGACTATTCAATCGAACCATAACGCCTGCACTGGTGCAATTTCTGTCTGACAAAGATGATAATGAGGCTGTTTAGTGGTAAATCAACCAGCTAGCCGGGCTTGTAGTCCTCCTGGGACACCGTGATCGGCGGCGCTTGGGTCTGTGACCACAACCCCTGGCACTAGTCCCTGGTGCACAGATTCACTCTGCCTGCCAGGAATCAACAGTAATCCTTTAGACTGAGATTACACAGGCCATGTAAGTGCAGAACAAGCCGCAGTCCACAGCTGCTGCAGTAGCCCAGCGGTGAAGCCCCTCCTCTTCCCCTGCCACATACGTTCACACACACACACACACCCACACACAGTGCCACGCCACTGTCTGTACCGCAGTAAATAAAGACGAACGGATTGACAAATTGGACACAAAAAGAGCCACGGCTGGAAATGCACATCACGGCCTACATAATGAATTGTTGATGTTTTGTTTTCTTTTAAATGGCAAAAGTTAGCTGAGAAATGGGAACGATGTCAGATTTCCTGTCGCGTCAGTGCACACAGAAGTAATAATTTTATCACAGTGAGTGACACGACAGAGCGGGCCTCTTCTGGCTGCTTCCCCTCCTTCCTTTGCCATTAGAGGCTTTGCGTCTCCAAGGTTACCTGGTTGGATGTGGGTTTGGGATTCCTGTCAGTTCTGCAGGCGAGGAGGAGGAGGACGAGGACGAGGAGGAGGAGGACAATGGGCTCTGAGGGTTTGTTGAGATAGAGATGAAACACATTTATGGGAATTTAACTGGCAACTAACGTTGTGGTCTGGGCTGTTGAAGAAGGGAGTGAATCGTGAGACAGATCAAACGGCCGCTCACTAGTTAACCTGTTCTTTAGGTCTCTATAGGGGGAAGATGGTAATTACACTTGTACGTCTTTCAGCTAATTATTGTGCAGTCAGATCACCGCAAACATTTAGTGACATTTCCTGAGTTCTGTGAATAAAAGTGTGGGGGAAAAAAAAGATTTGACATATGTGCTCTGAGTCCTTTTTTTTAGGTACAGTGTGTAAAATGTAGCAGCATCTCTTACCTCTTCATCCATTCCAAGTGTGTTGGAGAACTGATGTTCATACAAACAGTTGATTGTTTGAATACCTTGCATCTACCTTGTCGTGTATGAAAGTAAACATAAGGTTCATTGTAAATGAATAGGCAAAACAATTCATTTTGTGTCATTTAACGTCTTCTTCTCTTTGCCGTAGCTAAAGCACAGGACGGCGCGGCGATGGAAATGCAGCCCCTGAACAGTGACGAGGGAGCTGACGCAGAGGAGAAGAAGAAATCCAACCTGCCAAAGAAAGAGAAGTCTGTTCTCCAGGGCAAACTGACCAAACTAGCAGTACAGATTGGCAAAGCTGGTGAGTCAAGACAAAACTGTTGAAAACTGAAGATGCTACACACACACTCACCTTTTTTCTTTTTCTTTTATTATTAGGACTGCTGTTACAAGCAACGTAATGGGAAAATAATGTCCTTTAACAATCTGCTCTCCTCTCTCTCTCTGCCTTGTTCATGTCAGGACTGGTTATGTCAGCCATCACCGTTATTATCCTGGTGGTGCTGTTTGTCGTGGACACCTTCTGGATCCAGAATCTGCCCTGGGACAAGGACTGCACCCCCATTTACATTCAGTTCTTTGTGAAATTCTTCATCATCGGTGTCACTGTCCTGGTGGTGGCTGTTCCTGAAGGCCTACCTCTTGCTGTAACAATTTCCCTGGCGTATTCTGTAAAGGTAAAAAACTTCTTTTCAGCAAGAGACACCACATTTTAGAAAGAAAGACAAAACAAAATAATAAACAAACAATGAAGATATTTGCATAAAGTCAGCATATTTGTAGTATAGGAAAAACTAGAAAAACATCCCTCTGAGGAACATTTTGAAGACAAGCAATGTGTGATTAACGTTTTGATTTCTTAACTCCTACAGAAAATGATGAAAGACAACAACCTTGTGCGTCACTTGGACGCCTGCGAGACAATGGGTAATGCCACCGCCATCTGCTCTGACAAGACTGGTACACTCACAATGAACCGCATGACTGTGGTGCAGGCCTTCGTCTCTGAGAAGTACTACAAGAAAGTCCCTGAACCAGAAAACATCACGCCTTCCATTTTAGATATCCTGGTTCTGGGTATTGCAGTCAACTGCGCCTATACCACCAAGATATTGGTAGGTCTTGTGAAACTGAATAATTACAGTATGATTGAGCAGGAGAAACCTTCTGACTGTCGTCTCAATTTTCCTCTTCAGCCTCCAGAGAAAGAGGGGGGTCTGCCACGGCAGGTGGGCAACAAGACCGAATGTGCCTTGCTTGGCTTTTCTAAGGACCTGAAGCGTGACTACCAGACTATCCGCAATGAGATCCCCGAAGAGAAACTGTACAAAGTCTACACCTTTAACTCGGTCCGCAAATCCATGAGCACTGTGCTGAAGTTGGCTGACGGCAGCTACCGCATGTTCAGCAAAGGAGCCTCAGAAATTCTCTTAAAAAAGTAAGAGGCAGTTCTCGTCTCGTCTTTTGCGTTTGTTGTTTTTATGACGGTGCCCACATACATTATTGGAATTTATTTGTCCCAGTTTGCCAGACTTCACAGTAAGAATGATATGTTTCCAGGCTTAGGCAGCTAAGAAGTTCAAGTGCATCCCACCCAAGCCCCTTATTTTGCAACTTAAAAACGGCAGCTGAGAAAATGAGCCGGTAACGACTCTGTAAGCCTCTTAACCAAGCAGGCTCCTTTTTAACCCACTGGGCTTAGTGTGACTTCTTATGTCTGCAACCTGCCATTCAAATGCTGCTTATTCTACGTCACTTTCTTCCTTTGCCTTTTTCCATTTCAGTGTCTCCATGCCTCTCTCCCAGTGGAAAACACACCCTCCTACACTTCCACCCTCTGACTCCTGTGTGTATACACATGTACATATACCTTTCTATATTAATATATCCTCTTTTTCCCTTACCAGGTGCTATAAAATCCTAACAGCAAATGGGGAGTCCAAGGTGTTTCGCCCACGGGACAGAGATGACATGGTAAAGAAAGTGATTGAGCCCATGGCCTCGGAAGGTCTGAGGACAATCTGCCTTGCATACAGAGATTTCCCGGTTTCGGAGGGTGAGCCTGACTGGGACAATGAAAACGACATCCTTACCGGACTGACTTGCCTCTGCGTGGTTGGCATTGAAGACCCTGTGAGACCTGAGGTTAGTTTCTGTTAGATTTGGAAAGAGAGACTTTTAGTTTGTGTGTTTTGGAATAACCATTCATGATGGAGGTGGGGGGGGGGTGGTTCAGATTACAAGCCTCCAATAGAAGACATTGTGTTGCACTCAAAAAGCTTTCACACCGTCAACCACCAGCACGGTTCCTGCTCAGGCTCTAGTTCTGTTTGGAATCTTGGTGCTCTCAGCAAACCGCTTTCCCATCAGTTAAAGGGACCAAAGAGCCAAGTCAGTGGACACCAAAATTGCCAAAATATTGAATCTCTGCTGGATGTCTTCGTTTCCATTGCCATTTTTACCGGTATGCTGTACTTCCTCCTTCTTCCCGTCCAGTGCTTTCACTGGCAAACGCGTTTTTCCAAACCGTGTGCCAAAATTTGGTTTGGGAACCATGTGTGGTCGTACCGGTATGAAAGCCCCCGATCAAGATACAAACCCAAGCCCTCTTTCGCTACTGCACAGCTGACTGATCACAACATAAAGTGGTGGTTGTTGATGTTGGATTATAGATTTTCGAAAAGCTGCTGGGATGGTTTGCTGTAGCTCTCATAAATCCAGCATGGGGCTAAAGGGTTTAAAAAGAAATAGTCTATGAAGCACTTCTGAAGGAGCATCGCTGGCAAGCTAATGGGTTAGTGGCTTCACTGGACTTTTCTGAGTAAAAGCATCTGCTATTTTAAACTTGAGAGGTATCTCTGCATTTGTGTGAGCATTAAATGCTGAACCAGTGCAGCTACTTCCTCAGCTGGACTACAAAACAAATGTATGACAGAGATGTGAATCATCAGTGATGATTTTCCGGTTTGTTTGCTGACAACAAAGTGAATGATGTTTAAAAAAGGTTTTAACCACGCAGTTATTTTGTAAATGTTTGTCAGAGTGCAATCTCAGAGTTTGATGTTACTCCACAACATGAAAAATCATTTCTTTTTTGTGTATTAAGTCCAACGTGTAGCTTACCTGATCCCAAATTTTTAAATCCCCAGTGCTGGAGTCAAAACAACATGCATTTCCTCCTTAATTGTGTTTCCGTCTTCCTTCAGGTCCCAGAAGCCATCAGGAAATGCCAGCGTGCTGGCATCACAGTGCGAATGGTGACTGGGGACAACATTAACACGGCTCGAGCTATTGCTACCAAGTGTGGCATCCTACTGCCCGGAGACGACTTCCTCTGCCTGGAGGGCAAAGATTTCAACCGAAGGATACGCAACGAGAAAGGAGAGGTGGGCCACAGCACAAATACTGTTCCTCAGAGTCTGTTGCAGATGCACTGTTGGGATTCTATTAGGTTTTGTCTCGTGTTTCTAGATCGAGCAAGAACGCATTGACAAGATCTGGCCCAAACTACGAGTACTGGCTCGCTCGTCACCCACCGACAAACACACCTTAGTGAAAGGTTGTTGCGCTTTTCTCTTACTTTTTTTTTGTTCTCACTCGTTTTGTGTGATCTTTGAATTTAAATGTTCTTCTTTCACCATAACAGGTATTATAGATAGCACAGTATTGGAACGGAGACAAGTAGTGGCAGTGACAGGAGATGGTACCAATGATGGTCCTGCCTTGAAGAAAGCTGATGTTGGCTTTGCCATGGTGAGTCTAAAATTGATATACAGATACTTGATACACTTGATGCATCTTTTTTAATGTTAACACACACTGTCATTTAACAGATTTGAAGAGTTATGTCTCTTTGAATCACATAACTGACATTGATCAGCAACAATGCATAAGTCACTGGAAATGAAGTTTTATTCTTTTGCACTAATTCAGATAACTTCAAAATTGTGCAGTTTCTTTATTTATTTTATGTATATCACACCTTTCTTAACAAAATGTTACAATGTGCTCAATAGTCCAATCAAGTCTTCTCAAACATTTGCAACCATCTGCCTCGCCCGGTTGGGGTGAAAGTAGAATAGGGGATAGAGAAGAGGTGGGAGAAACAAAGGGAGGAAAGAACCAGTGCATAAAAACACAGTTTTGATATTTCTTGTTTTGTTTTATTCTTAACAAAATAAGCGTATCGAAAATGGTATTGAGTACTTTCTTGTGTACTGGGAGTTTGAAATTCAAGTATTATGACAACCCTAGTCTCCCAGCTGTAATCAATGGTAACCAGGCAACAAACAATCAATTCTGACGCAATACCGGTCACATAGACGCATTCATATGTTGTGAAAATAAATGCAGACTGGTCAACATCCTCTCTGCTCTCCAGGGTATTGCTGGCACCGATGTAGCCAAGGAGGCGTCTGACATCATTCTGACCGACGACAACTTCTCCAGCATTGTGCGAGCCGTCATGTGGGGACGCAATGTCTACGATAGCATCTCCAAGTTCCTCCAGTTTCAGCTAACTGTCAACGTGGTGGCCGTCATCGTAGCATTCACCGGAGCCTGCATCACACAGGTTAGCAGAAAGGGATTTGGAAATATTGAAATCCATGCTGTGCACCTTGGAACTGTCGTTTTCCTGTGTTTTAATTCTAATGAGCCATATTCATTTAATTTCCTCGTGCATTAGCAATTATAAGTACCTGTGAAATTCCTTAATGATTTTTTAATACCATGTCTGTTTTAATCGACATGAGCTGTGTTCTGCAGCTTAATGGAGCAATTTAAGTGTCTCCGCCGAAGAACTGAAGATTTGTGTTAAATATTCAATGTCTATCTCGGCCTTAACAACTTTAAACCTCTAAAACAATACTCTCCTTTAACCGCGAGTCTCATTTGTAATTAAAAGGCTGTCGTTTCTCTCTCAGGATCTTTTTCAGGATTAGTCTCAGGCATAGTGTTAAATCATTAGTTTAATGCTAATGTTACCCACAGCTTATGAACATGTGCTCACTGATGCAGCAGCTGACAAAAAGAATGTTTTCTACATTTTCATCAGTTTTATGGCACTTTTCAAAACAAGGCTCCAAAGTATTTCACAGAAAACAAAGTAACTTAATGTGATTTTACATAAACATGTGATGTGAAATAAGCAAAACAATCCATCAAGAAAAGATCTCCTTGTACAGGTTGAACCAAAGAGTAGGGACTGAAAAGGGGATGGTTTAAGGATTTTAAATGAGGACCTGATGATGGTGAGAGGAGATCGGAAAGTTATTTTGGGGGGAAAACCTGGACATGAGTTATTATTGAAATCTTAAAATGAATTGTGATCCAATGAAGGGAAGCTAACATTTGTTTATATGTTTAGTTTTAGTGTCAAAATGTTACCTAATTTGGCTTCTTCCCCACCACCAGGACTCTCCACTGAAGGCAGTACAGATGTTGTGGGTCAACCTCATCATGGACACCTTTGCCTCTCTGGCTCTGGCCACGGAGCCCCCCACAGAATCTCTGCTGCTAAGGAAGCCATATGGCCGCAACAAGCCTCTAATCTCCCGCACTATGATGAAGAACATCCTTGGCCAGGGCGTGTACCAACTCATCATCATATTCACTCTGCTCTTTGCCGGTGAGACGATGCAACAGGCATTGTACTTTGAGTTCTGAGATAGGGATGAGTGTTTCAAGCAAAATCAGGGTATTATGCAACGTGCGGGGGGGGGGCATCTGTGCTCCGGCCAAACCTTCACCACAGACTTATCAAAGGGCAATACTTAATAATAAAAACAAACGACGACAAACTCCATGACACAAGAGCTTGTAAGATTATTGCAGGGTTCACAGATGTCTTCAGATGTCACAGCTCAACATTCTGTGAACGAGAGGCATTCAATGACACAAGTAAATCACTTCTGCTGGATCTGTAGCATAGTGGCTTCAAGATGCATTCAAGAAACCTTGTAAATTGCATTAATTCTGTGGACACACTTGCACCAACCAAATGTTTGCTGCCATTGCCTCCTTTTGGTAATTTATGCACCAAAAAGTAGCGCCAGTAATTGCAGAAAAAAACGGTGCAATCATTGATTAAAAACTAATTTTATGTCTTTTTAATTCTGGAAGTCATTTTTTTACTCGTTCATTTTTAACGACTTCTCTGTGACTGTCCCTGCAGGTGAGAAAGTGTTTGACATCGACAGCGGCAGGAACGCGCCCCTCCACGCCCCGCCCTCCGAGCACTACACTATCGTCTTCAATACCTTTGTGATGATGCAGCTCTTCAACGAGATCAATGCGCGCAAGATTCACGGCGAACGGAACGTCTTCGAGGGCATCTTCAACAACCTTATCTTCTGCAGTATCGTCTTCGGTACCTTCATCATTCAGGTAAAGGAGACCTCTGCGTAGTCATCCTGTAAATGTTATACGTTTGCTCTCTTGATTAATGAATTCCACCTCTTTTCTCTCTGCTTTTCTAGATTGTCATAGTGCAGTTTGGAGGGAAGCCATTCAGCTGTGTGGCTCTGTCCGTCGACCAGTGGCTGTGGTGCACCTTCTTAGGCTTTGGCTCTCTACTATGGGGACAGGTTAGATGACACACTGCAGCTCATGTCCACCCTTAAATGTGGGATAATACTGCCCCCCGGTGTTGGTACTCGCACACTTGACTTGAACAATGGGATACCTCATTCAGTGTAATGCACAGGACAAACTTTATTCAAATATTACTAATTCTTATACTTATACTTATTAATTTATTCATGTTTTTAATGTCTGTTTACATAACCATCAAACCTTTAAATTACTGTTGTTTTCCTTTAATTTTGAGTTATTTTTTATGGCACTTTTTATACGTAAAACATTTTAAGTGATTCTTGAAAGAATTTGAAGCTTATTGAGATTCCTCAGCGTTGTAACGTGAAGTGGTTTAATTCACCAGTGGATTACTGGTCACTCCACCAATGTTCTCCCCTGTCAATTGTTTAATTATGATGAAAATAAGAGAGTAAAGGGACGCCGGTTTAAGTGAAACCAATGTGAATTAGTCACACAGTCATAACATTGTCATTTTCTACCTTTTCTGTGTCTCTCTCACTTCGAACAATGTAGTCTATTTATTGTGCGACTTCCCTGTGGGTTTGAGGACTCTGAGCAAACCTGGTGACGTCAAACACTCTCTGTCTCACACCAACTCCTTTTGGCAGTGCTGCTAATTTTCTGGGTCACTGGCTACTGAATGTCTACGACGTATCCAGAAATGTGTCTCAGGCCGTCGTAATGAACGTGTCACATTGTCCTCAGAGATGAGAATAACGTTATCATCTCACTTTAAACCTCTGCATGTTCCAGGTAATCTCTTCGATACCCACCAGCCGCTTAAAATTCTTGAAAACGGCCGGTCACGGCACCCAGAAGGAGGAGATCCCGGACGAGGAGCTGGAGGAGCTGGAGGACATGGATGAGATCGACCACGCTGAGCGGGAGCTTCGCCGTGGGCAGATCCTCTGGTTCCGAGGCCTCAATCGCATCCAGACTCAGGTAACAATCCGTGGACCCTCCTTTTGTATCACCCAACACCGCATCCAACACCAAGGGAATCAAAAGCCATAAAGCCCTTTAACTCTATCGCTCTTCCAGCTTTCAAAATCTATCTTTTGTCCTTTCCTTTTTCGGCCTTTTTTTTTTTCTTTCTTTTTTCTTTAATTTATTTTTTTTTTTTAAAGAATGGCTTTTGCCCCTTTGAAACTACACTATTCTGTTCTGCTTCTGAGCTAGAGCAGGTTCCTGTGCCTATTTTCTGACTTGGTCTGAGTCTAAACCACAAGTAGTTTGAAGGTACTGATGAGAACCAAGTGGATTGGATTCATAAATCTATTTGGAGTGGCTGTAGCTGTAAGTATGAAAGGGATCCTGCAGGGAAAAGAGCAAACGTGAGGTCAGAGCCTCTTCTAATCAGTGCCTTTGAACCCTTTAACTATAATGCTCGAAATCCAATTTACAAGTGACATTTTTTTTTTTTTCGGTGGTTACTGGTGCCTTCTCTTTATTTTTATTTTCTCTCTCTTCTCTTCTCCTCTGGCTGTGTTGTGTTTTATTTCCTCTGGGCTTTTCTCCTGTCACGCTGTCTGATTCTTTGCAGATGGATGTAGTCAGTGCGTTCCAGAGTGGAACTTCCTTTCAGGGGGCTCTCAGGCGGCAGGCCTCCAACTCCAGCCAACAACAGCACGATGTAACCAATGTTTCTAGCCCTACACATGTAGCCTTTTCTACTACTACTACCACTACTGCCACTGCCGCCAACTCCGCTTCTGCCACTGTGGGGTGTGAGTGCGTGTTCTCCTCTCGTGCATGAGATTTCATATTTATTTTTATTATTATTATCTCTTCTTCTAACATCTTCCTCCTCCACTCTTCTTCTCACCTAACGTTGACACTTTTACTCTCTCATGCTCCTCCAAAAATGTTCCCCTGTTTTCTTCCAAAACATAAAAAAAAAAAATAGAAACCACCAAATATACAACAACAACAACATCTTCCATATTGCTTTGATAACACTGCTGTATATATATGTATCCTGTAACCAGGTCGCTTCTGGCGTGAAGGTGTTTTCTCTGTGTCATCATGTTTTCTGTTCCGCTTCTGCTTTTGGTCTCAGAAATTGTCAGAAAGAGTTTTTTTTTTACTGTTATCCTAGTTTAATATTTGACATAACAATTTCATCTGGATTAACAGTCGTGAGGTTTGTCTGCAGCTGCCGCCGTCTGTGCTCTGTGCCCCGCCCCCCTCCCCCCGTAGCACCCATGGGTATGTGTCGCAGCTCTCTAGTCCCTAGTTGGGTAAATGTTTTGAGTATATGCCCATGGTCACGGCTCTAAAACGATAAAGACGGAGTCAAAGCGCGGCTTCGAGTCGATGTCCTGTGTCAGTCAGTGGTGAACTAGTGAAATAATGTTCAGCTCCTTTCCTCCGGAAAAGCTCCCGACGACAGCGGGTCGTCAGAATATGATTCAGAGTTTGTTGGCCTTTTTTTCTTTTTTTAGATGCAAAGTTGTGCCCACATTTGGAAGCTCTCCACACTGTGCCACTGCTGTCTCTGTGTGTGTGTGTGTGTGTGTGTGTGTGTGTGTGTGTGTCGGGAAAGGAGATGCAGATCATTTCACAGCAACGCTTCCGAAAAGGTTCCTGTCGCAACCGATGCCCTTACATGGAATGTGTGAGCGTGTGTGTGTGTGTGTGTGTGTGTGTGTGTGTATGTGTGTGTGCGCGTGTTGACTCCTTTCTCTCTCTCCCTCTCACTCACTCTCTCTCTCTTCCAGGTCTTTGCAGAGCACAGTCTGAGCAGTGGTTGGATTTTTTAAATGTCTAACAGATGTCACATGAAAAAAACACAGCTTAGTGGAATAAATGACTGTGCCCGCTTGAGTGTAAACACATGAGACTTTCCCAGACACATTAACAAGCAAATCTATTGTCGAGTAATGTTTCGGTCTCAGATGGAGGGGTTTCCTTCCTGACCTGACTTGTGTGGGCCAGTGTTTATCTCCTGTGTTAATGTTAATGTTCTTTTTTTTTTTTACTTTTCTCCTTTTCTAGGTGAAAACACTTGGACCTGTTTTGTGTTAAATATTTTTGTATTGTGTCCACCTGCCCAAAAAAACAACAACAACAAACAAATGACCCCGTAAAGACTGAATACAACTGACTCCCCACATATATTCTCCTTTAGATTCTGTGAAATGTGTCATGGGCTATACTCAAAGGTTTACTACCATTGAACACAAAGGTAGTGCCGCGCTCTGCATGGGTTCAAAGTCTCTGGTCTCGTTTGTGAGTTTTCTCTCGTTGTGCTGTTTTTGACATGTTATACCAGCTTGTAGACATGCTTGGCTGCTGCAGCTTTTTTTTTTTGTTTGTTTTTGACTCCACCACGCCTCTCCTCCTTCTCTCTCTCTCTCTCTCTCTCTCTGTTCATCTGTCTCTCTCTCTTTACCTCTCTCTTTTAGTCTCTCTCTATCCAAAGCATGTCCAACAACAGTAAGCTCTTGTGTCCGGCCTCTGTCCTTTTTTTTTTCTTGTTGAAGAAAATCCATTTTTGTCTCTTGGACAAACTTTTTTACAAATTGATAAATCAGACACAGACTTTTTTTTTCTTTTTTTTTTTGGAATGCAATTCTCGCAGACTTTGAGTCCAGTCTGTCAATCATTACTCAAACCCAACGCCTTCGACTCGATCTGAAGTCACTGTTAATGTGCGTTACAGCATATGGCGTGACTCGGCCTGTGTGTGGACAGGTTTAAATCCCGTCCCCCTTTCGCTCTGTAGCAGAGAATAAATATTTTGGCAGGACAGAGGCTGACTTAGAGAAACAGGAAATGGAAGTGAAGATTTTTTTGGCTGCTACCCCCGTTCACACTTCTTAATCTAAACTGTAAAGAGTTTTTGACAGATGTTTTTTTTTTTTTTTTTGGCTAACAGAATTTAATTAAATTTAATAAATCAGTTAAAACATAACTGGTTTTATAAGTTGTAATTTGACCACTGGAAATAACTGCACACCTGCACGTGCGTCTCTGAGAGTCCCCCCACCCTTTCACTTATTTGACCCTAAAACTCACCTTTTATTGACCCCATACAACCTGCGTCTTTGGTTTTGATCTGTGGTTCCAGGTGTGAAATAAAAAAAAAACAAAACAAAAAACCCCACTTTAAATCATCGCTGAATGTGACTAAATCTGTCCCTTCTCCCCCGCTCCCTGTCCCTTCTCCCCCCAGATCCGGGTGGTGAATGCATTCCGCAGCTCCATCTCCCTCTATGAGGGGCTGGAGAAGCCCGAGTCGCGAACATCCATCCACAACTTCATGACCCACCCTGAATTCCGGATAGAGGACTCCGAGCCCCATATTCCCCTCATAGACGACACGGACGCGGAAGACGACGCTCCCACCAAGCGCAACTCCGCAAGCCCCTGCAACGCCTCGCCCACGCCGCCCTCGCCCTCACCCTCACCCTCGCCCGCCAACACCGCCGCCCCCACCACGCCGGTCTCGCCCTCCCCGAACCAGAACAATAACGCTGTGGAGAGCAGCAACCACCTTCTCCTGGAGGGCCCCAAATCAGGAACCCCGTCGGCTCCGGCGAGCCCGCTACACAGCCTGGAGACGTCCCTTTGATCTGACCCCACCCCCTCCCTGCTCTGCACGCGTCGCCACCACCACTTTTCTACCCACCACCACCACCAAGGAGCTCCACTCAGACAAGACGAAGGAACATTCAGAGAGGAGACGAAGGGCTAGAAGGAGGAGCGGAGCCTCGTGTGAGCTTTGGCTTGGGCTGGACTAAGAACAGCGGACATTCAGAGGGATGTACGGCTTGGTGTGGATGCTTTGATCTTCTTTTCTTTTTTTTGGTTCTAAGTAATACCCCGCAACAACACAAGGACTCCACCCCTCCCTCCTTGATAACTTTTATTTTTCTCGGTAAACATCACTCGGGGGGGTGATTATAAACTCGGATTGAAAGTGACCTGTTTTTTTTTTTTTCTTATTCTATTATTATTATTAATATTATTATTATTATTATTTTAAATTGAGAAGGTGGAGCTCGTCCTCCTCTGGCTTGAAGATCGTCTGTAAGAAATTTGAAAAGAACCTTTTTAGCTTCTATTTTATCTGAATGGTGTTGTATATTTATCTCTTTGGCCCTTTTGCTCATTCAAAAATGTATTTCTGCTCCATTGGCTGTTAATATTTTGAGTTATTTATGTTTTTTGGAAAAAAAGCAGGTCTGTTTACAAAGTTTGTAGATACTTTTTTTTTTCTTTTTTTTCTGTTTGTAGGCAAAAGAGCTTCCTGATGATGTAATGACGCAGAGAACCGAGGGACAGAAGAAGAAAAAAAAAGCAAATCGACGAGAGGATTATTTCAGATACTGCTGTATTTTCAGGAAAAAAAAGGGTGTTTCTATTGAAACTTAACTATTTTTGCCTGCAAGTTTTATTTGTTATATATTTGTAGATAAATATAGAAACCTCTAGCCAAACTGATAAACACTAAGGCTTGTATAGAAAAGAGGTCCACTGGGCGAGGTGTGTTCTCACAGGAGACAGGGGACGGGTGGGGAGACAATTAGGGCCTCTGTACACTAACATCACTATAAATATTTACTACTTCCATTTCTTGGATAGTTTTCATGTGCACAAAACCTTCTGGAATTTTTTGGATTCTCTCTTCATTCATTATGTTGTGTTCGAGGATTTCCACATGTTGAAAGGTTCACTCGTTAAAAAAAAAAGAAAAAAGGGATTTTTTGAAGAAAAAAAAAACAGAACGCCAGGGCCCGTATTTAGCAAGCATCTCGGAACAAGCGCCTGAAAGTCGGACTAGGGAACAAAGTCTTACCTCGGAAGTCGGGACGTGGGGGGAAACCTCGTTTATTAAACCTCCTGCGGTTTCTTTCAGCGGCAAGTCAAAAGTTTTCCCTTTCTTTCGTCGTCGTCGTTGGTGTCAGTTTTTGTCAGGGGTAACGGAGGCTAATGGCTAAATAAAGCGCTTTACATGTTGGCTGTATGAGAAGCTTAATTTCTGCACGTTGAGGCTTAAAAAGGCATTAAAAGCAACTTTTATTTTGAAAGTAGCGCTGTATTAAGGGCAATTCAAAGCTGTTTATCTTAGAATCAGACGTCAAACATGGATGTGCCTTGGAATCTGTTATGTTTGATGATGCATGGTCCCGTCTTTTCGTCACCTTTTTAGGGGGGGGGGCACAAAATTCCTTCAGATTTTATAAAAACAAAAATATCTTGCAGCTCACAGTCAAACCAAATAGTCATTCTTAAAAGAAATCTTGATTTCCCCCTGCCTCTGGATGCTTGATAAATATGGTTCCTGCTCACTTTATTTTTTAGTGTCCTCAAAGTCAAACGTCAGCCCCCTGCCAATGTACAAATACTGACATTTGTTTACTCAGGCATAGAAAAAGTATTTAATTTAAAAAGAAGACCATAAAAAAAAACCTTCAGATTTTATGTATTTAGATAAATATCGTCCTGGTTCAAAGAGCGTGAATTATTTTCATATTTCATTCAATCTTTTAGGGAAAAAACAAAAAAAACGTAATCTCACGCCTCTGAGTTTTTCTTTGGCTTAGATATTTTTATTTTTTTCTTCAGCCCAATTCCAAAAGACTTCATCATGAATAAATGTTGCTGCATTTTGATTTGTTTGTAAGATATTTTTGACACCTGATGTACTGGAACTGCTAAAGAATTGGACATGTGCATTTTTTTTTCAAGAATAAAGACTAGGCATACACTGGTATCTGTCAGCACAGGGTACTTTATTTCATAGCGTTCCCTTTTTTTTCGGGGGTGGGGCTGGGCGGGAGTGGGCGGGGTTGAAGGTGGGAGGGGAAAGGATTTTGATACAGATCACGATAAATAATAATTAAAAAAACATGTACCTTTGTATTTTTATGACAATACTGATGATATAGCGTTCATCGCACTAAACCAATTTTGGATGATTTGACACCAATCACAACATTTAAGGGAGGGGTGGGGGGGGTTGGCCACTAAACAAAACAAAGAAAAGGTGTATTGTTCTGGAATATTTCATCTCAGGGTGCAAAACGGTATGAAAGAGGGAAACAGGCTTCTTTTTAGTTTGTGACTTAATAACGTTGTTTCGTCAGCGGAGGCTGCAGATTCTTACTGCAGCCTGCGGGGGGCCACCTTCACCTGGAGGGCCGCACACAGCAGGTTGAGGAGGAGGAGGAGGAGGTGAAAATGCTAAATCACAACGTTCTCTGAGGAAATACTTTGTTTTCCTTTTATTGTTATTATACTTTTTGTTTCCAGATGACACAATAGCAGCTAGGCTCGCATTCAACGTGTGAGAGACTGAGAGAAGAAGAAGAATCCACATGAGGAGTTTGTTCTGTAGTTTCTTCCTGTTAACGGGAATGAATGTTTGTTTTTGTTTGTTTTTTTTCCATCTGTTTTATGGATTATTATTTTTTTATCTTTTAACATTTGGAAATAACAGTACTTTCATGTCTGTTTTATCTTGAGCATTTTAAATGGATATCGTGATTGGATTTACATTTGAAACTTGTCGAGTAATGTGTATGGTTTTTAAAAATAAAAAATGTATTTAGCCTAAACGGCGGCGGGCCCACGCTTTTCATTTTTGTCGTGCAGGATTGTCGTCGCAGGTCTCTAGGGCTGCAGCTAACGATTAATCTCATGACTGAGTAATCGTTTGCTTCATAAAATTGATTTTAAGAAAGGATGACATTCTCAAATGTCTAGTTTTGTCCAAAAACCAAAAACTGATCTGTTTGACTGATTTCTTTGTTATATGGAGCAAAGAAACCAGGAAATATTCACATTTAAGAAGCTGGAAAATCAGAGAACTTGTTTTAATTCTTCAAAAAAAACACTCAAACCGATTAATTGATTGTCAAAATAGTTGAGTTAACAATATCGTCACTGATGGGGGAAGATGGGGCAACAGTCCGAGAGCTTGAGGACAGAGACGGGGACAAGTACTTTAAAGGTCCAATGTGTGAGGATTAGTGACATCTAGTGGTGAGTCCTCTGCTTTGTGCGTCCAGGAACTGTTGACACCTTTACCTGCACCAAAGAGGATGTTATTCTTCATTTGTATGGAAAACAACCACTTCAAAAAATTCAGTTCAGTTTTATTTGTAAAGTAAGGCAGAATCTTTACAATTTCAAAAAAAATAAAACCATCTTTTAGCACAGAGAGAAATCTCTGGCAGGAACAGACTCAAAAAATGTGCAGCCATGTGCCACGGCCGGTTGGGATGAAAGGAAAAATGGGGGACAGAGGAGAGGTGGAGGACAGAAAAAAGGAAAGGAAAAAGTGGACACACATTACAGTCTCCATAAAGCAAGGTCTGCAGGTAAAGTACATAAAAAAAGGGCTTATTCAAAGGCTGTGAAAGCCAATTTTTATCCTAAGCGATTATATACACGTATACAAACACACATTTAATTTTAAAAAAACAACGTTAGTTCAACGTAACGTTAGAACCAATCCCAATTGCTATTTATCTTACTTTTACTTTTTTTCCACAGACAAGTCTACATAGGAACCATGGACAGATATAGTTTGGGTTTTGGTGAAATCAGTAATTCAATAAATGTGAATATGAAAACAACAAATCTTAAAATCAAAGGAGTTTTTATTCAGTTAACGTTGTCTCACTGTCTTTCAAAATCCTCAAAATGTACAGAAAGAAAGAAAGAAAGCCAGGTTGTTGCACATCCGGTCCAGCAGAGGTCAGTAAACGTCATCCCACCCCTCTGCTGTTACCCCTTTAAACCTGTCCGCTCCTCAAAAATCGTGTATGTGTTGTGAGATGGTTCACTCAGCGGTCAGACGGGTGACCACAGACCACACGTCACATGATGCTCATTGTCGCCACTTTTCGGGTATAACGGTACATTTTTACGCGGAGGAAACGTGTGAAGAAAGTGTATTTTATTCCTTGCATCGATCGTTGAATTTAAGAGATTTAGAGGTTTGAGGCGGAGGCGTGAAAAAAAATCCTGAGCAGAGTGAGACGTCGTTTGCTTGTCTCGTGCTCTGTGCACGCGCTGTGGTGTGTTTCCGCTCGGCAAAGACTGGACTCTGCAAAAGGAGGGAGAAGAGACTGTGCTGAAGACAGGACAACAACTGTGGGTAAACAACAACACAAACACAGCTGTCACTGCGCTTTTAACGCTGAAATAACGCCGAGATACACGTGCGCGCGCGTGTATCATGTTTTACTGTTATCAGTGTCGGTGAGGAGGCAGGTGTTTGTCTGTGATCACGTATTCATGCGTGACCTTTCACCTGCAGTGATTAGTCAAGACGATTTTTCAAAAATGATTTAATATTTTCTTGGTCGCTTTTGTTCTCAGTAGCTTGGTAAATTATAGGGGACCAGTTTGTGTTTGTTGTTAGTTTGTGTCACTGTTCTTTTCTTGATATTTGCTGTTCACACACACATTTTTGAGTTGCACATAAAAAAACTATGGAGTGGAAACAGAAACATTTGAAAGTATTGAAGTGTTGCATTGAAACAGAGATGTCCAAGTCCAAGTCTCGAGTCTTTGAAGTTGATTTTAAAAGTCCAATATTCAGCTCCAACAATCTAAAGCTCAGCAGTTGGTTAAAGTGATTTCTGAGATAGTGAGTTACATTTTTTATAAAATTCTTGAGAATTTCAAAAACTCTGACCAAGATGAGAAACTTAAACACTGAGAAACTCAGAGGATAAATGGCTCAGTCCATAAAAGATGACTCATATCTCCGAGGTTAAAAGTTCAAATTTCACAATCAATTGAATTTCGCAATTTTTAAAACCATTAGACCTAAAGCAGAACTTAAAACACCAACACAGTTTTGTTATACAGCTCAGTAAGAATAACTTATAACTTGTGCTGTAAGAATAGGACTTGTATGTCTGCAACCATTAATAAGGATGTTCAGTCCACAAGGTGGCAAGTTTGGTTCCACAACTGTGGGGTTGTGTCTCAGGTTCATGGTGTCGGATTGGGTTCCATAACGGCAGGGTTGTGTTCAGGGTGCATGGATTCGGTTCCATGATGGCGGGGTTGTGTTCAGTCTGTAAGGTTGGAGTTTGGAGTTTGCTTCTGTAATACTACACAAGGGTTGAGGGTGTGTTGGTTTTTTTTTTGTTTTTGTTTTTTTTTTATTTTAGCGGCACAGCCAGTCTGGACAGGTACGACCCCGCAGTTGTGGAACTGAACCTACTGGAACGGAACTACCGTGGGGTTGTTGATCTGCTAACTGCCAAAACAGGGGGTTCGTCCCAGAGACTTTTTTGTCACATTTTGGACCACATACTAACCTCTGAGGCCACACGGTGATGTAGTGGTTAGCACTCTCGCCTTGCAGCGAGAAGACCCTGGTTCGAGCCCCAGTTGGAACAAGGGCCTTTCTGCATGGAGTTTGCATGTTCTCCCCGTGTGTGCGTGGGTTCTCGTCGGGTTCTCCGGCTTCCTCCCACAGTCCAAAAACATGCCATGTGGGGATTAGGTAAATTGGACACTCTAAATTGACCATAGTAGTGAGTGTGAGAGTGAATGGTTGTTTGTCTCTAGCTGTGTGTGGCCCTGCGATGGACTGGCAAACTGTCCAGGGTGTACCCCGTCTATCGCCCGATGTAGCTGAGATTGGCACAGCACCCCCCGCGACCCTCTGGTGGAGGATAAAGTGGTAGATGATGACTGACTGACTAACCTATGACATTTTTGTCAATTTTTGACGACATACTAACCTATGACTTTTTTGTCACATTTT